>NW_026917596.1:0-22059 GCF_035046485.1 Aedes albopictus
ATCACCGTTTTGGTGGTTGCCAATAATGATTTGAGATCTATCTTTAGATACAAGAGGTTTGATAAGTCTAACCATTTATGATTCCATGCTGTGATAGTATTTAGTTTCAATATAAATGAAAACACAATGAAATGCTCGATGAAACAATAGTGGAAATCTTCTCCGACGTCAAGCATAATAAGAAGTAACTCTGCTTGTTATATATAATTCGCCATGCATTTTATTGCTGTATCAATACAATACACTTATTCTTGTTCTATTTCTTCGTAACTCCCGTCTTTTGGACTCAACCTGCTACTTAGCTTATAATTATAAAGCAAATAGCTAAGTGGTTTCTATGATCAATGAATCATTTTCGCATTCTTATATCGTATATGCATGCTAAGATACCCATAGCCTTGGATAACAACGATAATTTTTGTAAAGTTTATGTACTGATCAAGAAACGAGCTCAGACACCATCAGTATATTCTTGATGAATACCCGACCTTTTACTGAGCCAGTTATATTCACATCTTTCATTATTATATTTGTTTACATTATTTTCTTTCTCTGAAAATCTTCTACCATATCCATGTTATAACTTTTGTCACTGAGGACAAAATGAAAACCAGAATGTTGATACAAAACCATCTTGTACAACTTTGGCTATACTGAACCATAAACTCATTTCAAAATAATCCTGGCCACACTGCCAACCCCGAACGAGTGGGACAAGCTGCCTCTCCGAGAGAGCTAAAACGTGCTTTTTCAACGGCAGCACGTGGTAATTTCAAATTTTCAACGGACGAGCTTGACCTCAGACCTTAAGGTCTGAGGTCAAGCTCGTCCGTTGAAAATTTGAAATTACCACGTGCTGCCGTTGAAAAAGCACGTTTTAGCTCTCTCGGAGAGGCAGCTTGTCCCACTCGTTCGGGGTTGGCAGTGTGGCCAGGATTATTTTGAAATGAGTTTATGGTTCAGTATAGCCAAAGTTGTACAAGATGGTTTTGTATCAACATTCTGGTTTTCATTTTGTCCTCAGTGACAAAAGTTATAACATGGATATGGTAGAAGATTTTCAGAGAAAGAAAATAATGTAAACAAATATAATAATGAAAGATGTGAATATAACTGGCTCAGTAAAAGGTCGGGTATTCATCAAGAATATACTGATGGTGTCTGAGCTCGTTTCTTGATCAGTACATAAACTTTACAAAAATTATCGTTGTTATCCAAGGCTATGGGTATCTTAGCATGCATATACGATATAAGAATGCGAAAATGATTCATTGATCATAGAAACCACTTAGCTATTTGCTTTATAATTATAAGCTAAGTAGCAGGTTGAGTCCAAAAGACGGGAGTTACGAAGAAATAGAACAAGAATAAGTGTATTGTATTGATACAGCAATAAAATGCATGGCGAATTATATATAACAAGCAGAGTTACTTCTTATTATGCTTGACGTCGGAGAAGATTTCCACTATTGTTTCATCGAGCATTTCATTGTGTTTTCATTTATATTGAAACTAAATACTATCACAGCATGGAATCATAAATGGTTAGACTTATCAAACCTCTTGTATCTAAAGATAGATCTCAAATCATTATTGGCAACCACCAAAACGGTGATCCACACCGACCTCAATTTTCTCATTTCAGTCGATACCAACAAAGCAGAAGAGAAAAAAAACTCTCCCGGCTGAAGGCTGTGGATGGATGCCCGCAGATGGGAGAACAATAGAGCACGGTATAAACAAACGCCGTCCTGGCAGGGCAGGTGCGTTTGGTAGCTGCGAAATAGTTGCTATGAAAATGATTTCGTGCAGTTCGAGCAAGTTGCTCGAATACTCAATCAATGATTTTATGTAGCAGCAAATGCATTGATTTGCATTCATTGCATTGCATTGATTGCAATTCAAGGTTTACATGGAAAACTAAGAGAAAATAAACAAAATCTTCTCAAAACTTAAACAAAACAGAAACATTTTATAGATTCAAATTTATTTAACATATTTCATTCAAACATACAGAGAAAATAAAACTGCTCGAAACTCTAGTCGGCTGTAAGCGTCGACTCATAGGAGAGCTACGAATTTCATAGAAATCATATATGGTATACCCGATGATTTTGGGTGGATCGGTGAATATTTTTTTATCATCCGGAAATTCATCTAGAAATTCTAGAATTCCTCTTGAAGTACCTCCAGAAAATTCTCTAGGAGGTCCTCCACGAATTCCTCAAGGTGTCCTTCAAGGCAGTCTTCAGGAGATTTC
This sequence comes from Aedes albopictus, assembly GCF_035046485.1. NCBI lineage: Eukaryota > Metazoa > Arthropoda > Insecta > Diptera > Culicidae > Aedes > Aedes albopictus. The sequence goes on from NW_026917596.1 coordinate 2,261, forward strand.
TTGAGAAGTTCCTCCCGGAAATCCTCAAGGTGTTCCTCCAAAAAATCCTCTAGGAGTACCTCTACGAGTTCCTCTGGAAATACCTTGGGAAGTGTCTCCAGAAATACCTTTTGGAGCCCAACCAAGAAATTCCAGAAAATTTCTAGAAGTTCAAAAGATTTTTTTCTACGAGCTTCTCCAGGATATTCTTGGGGAGTTCCTCCGAGAATTCTTCCCAAAGTTCCTCGCAAATCTCCTGTAGAAAATCCTCAAGGAATCCCTCTAGGAGATTGTCTAGGAGTTTCTTCTAGAAATTCTTCTAGAAGTAGGATTTTTTCTATAAGTTCCTCCGGGAATTCCTCGAGGACTGCCAAAGGAAACTCTTTGAAGTTTCTCTAGGGATTTCACTAGAAGTTACTTCGTGAAATCCTTTTCGAGTGTCTCCAGGAATTCTTCTTGAGTTCTTCCGGAAATTCCTCTAGAAGTTCTTCCAGAAATTGCTTTTCGAGTGCCTATGAGAATTCTTTGTAGGAGTTCCTCAAAGAATTCCTCGGGATTTCTCTAGTCGGTCCTCTGCGAGTTCCTCTAGGAGTTTCAATTGCATTTTTTTTTCTAGGAGTTTCTCTAGGAATTCCCCAAAGAGCTCTCTTGAGATTGCCTCTAAGAGTTCCTCCAGAAGTTTCTCTAGGAACCTTTGAAAAGTTCAAATGCATATTTTCTAAGAGTTTGTTCTGGAATTCTTCGAGAGGTTCTTCCGGATATGCCTATAGGAATTTCTCCGGGAATTCCTGAACGAGTTCCCACCCTTAGTAATTTGTCCAGCAGTTTCTGCGGGGCTTCCTTTAGAAGTTTCTCCAAGAGTTCCTATGGTCTCGCCGGGAATTCTATTAGGATTTCCTCCAAGAATTACTCTAGGAGTTTCTCCAGGAATTTCTGTACAAGTTCTTCCGGGAATCCTAAGAATTTTTTCGGGAATTACTCTTGGTGATCATTCAACAATTCCTCCAGGAACTCCTCCAAACAATTCTTAAGTAGTATACCTCTAATTCCTGTAGGAGTCCCTCCAAGAATTTCTTGAGAAATCTCTCCGGAAATATCTCTAGGAATACCTCTAGAAATTACTCTAGAAGTTGAACATGCCTTTTTTCACGAGTTACTCCTGGATTTCCTCGAGGAGTTTCTCGGAGAATTCTACCAGAAATTCGTCCAGATTTTTTTCAAGAAGCTCTTCTAGGAGTTTCTCCGGAAACTCTTTCAGAAGTACCGATTGGATTTTTTTATGAGATCATCCGGGAATTTCTCTAGAATTTCTCTGAGAGATTCTCCGAGGATTCCTCAAGGAATTCCTCGAGGAGTTTCTCCGGTTAATCCGCTAGGTGGTCTTCTGGGAATTGCTATAGAAGTTCCAAGAGGATTTTTTTTCTAGAAGTCTCCCCGAAAATTACTCTAGTAATTCCAAGAATTTCGCTAGGAGTCCTTCCGGGAGTTTTCTTGGGAGTTCCATCAAAAATTCCTCTAGAGGTTCATCCGGAAATTACTCTTCGAGCTCCTATCGGATTTCTTTCTAAGAGTTGCTCCGGGAATTCCTCTAGGAGTTTCAATTTGATTTTATTCTAGGAGTTCCTCCAAGAATTTTCCTAGGAGTTCTTTTGGAAATTTTTCAAATGTGATTTTTTCTAAGTGTTCGTACATAAATTTCTCGAGAAGTTCTCCAGGAAATGCCTATGGGGGTTTAACCGGGAATTCCTGAAGGAGTTCCTACCCCAGTATTTTCTCGATGGGTTTCTCCGGGAATCTAGATCCTAGATTCCTCTAGGATTTCCTCCAAAAATTCCTCTAGGAGTTCCTCCGGAACTTCTTCAAAAAGTTCACCAGAATCTCGTCTAGGAATTCTTCCAGGAATTTATCTAAACATTCTTCTATAAATTCTTCAGGTAGCTCCTCCGGAAATTGATCTTCGAGTTTTTATAAGATTTCTTTCTGGGAGTTCTTCAGGGAATTTCTCGAGATTTCCCTAGTCAGTCCTCCGGAAATTCCTCTAGGAGTTTCAATCGGATTTTTTTTTCTAGGGGGTCCTCCAAGAATTCCCCAAAAAGTTTTCTCGAGATTTCTTCTAGAGGATCCTCCAGCAATTTATAAGGAGGCCTCAGCGAAATTCTTCTAGAAATTCAAATGGGATTTTTTTCTAAGAGTTCGTACGTTCGTATCTCTGAGAATTCCTGTAGTTTTGTCGGGATTTCTACTAGAATTCCTTCAAGAATTCCTCTAGAAGTTCCTCCAGAAATACCTCAAGAAGTTCCTCCAGAAATTCTTCCAGGAATTTCTCTAGAAGTTCTCCCGGGAATTCTTCTAGGAGTGTCTCCGGGAGTTCTTCTTGGTCGTCAACCAGCAATTTCTTCAGACGTTCCTCCAAAAAATCTTTAAGAAATATCTCCTGGAATTCCTCTAGGAGTATCTCTCCCGAGAATTCCTCTACAAATTTCTCCAGATTTTTTTCTAAGAGTTCCTCCTGAAATTCTTCTAGGAGCTCCTACGGGATTTTTTCTTTTAGTTCGTTCAAGAATTCCACGAGTGGATCCTTCGGGAATTCTTCTTGAAATTTCTTCAGAAACTCATCTTGAAATTCCTTCAGAAATTCCTCTACGAGTAACTCCAGGAATTTCTCCAGGAGTTTCTCCTAGAATACCAACTAGAAGTCTCTCTGGGAATTCTTCTAGGACTTCCAAGAATTTCTCTAAGAGTCCCCCTGGGAGCTTCATTGGGGGTTCCTCTAGGAGGTGCTCCAAAAATTTCTATAAGACTTTCTCCTTGTTCCTCAAGGAGTTTCTTCAGCAATTTCTCTACAGGTGTTTCAAAAACTATTGTATGAATTTATTTTTAAAGTTCCTGCGGGAATTCCTCTATGCTGTCGTTCGGGACTTCTTCCAGGAGTTACAATGTATTTTTTTTTCTTGGAGTTCCTCCGGAAATTGCTCTACGTAGAATTAGCGACACCAGTAGAATTCGTCCAAAATTACCTCCGAAAATTCCTATGGAAGTTCCTTCGGGAATTCCTCAAGGTGTTTCTCCGCATATTTACCCAGGATTTCCACCGCAAATTCTTCTAATTGTTTTCTTCAGTAATTTCTCTTACAATTTCTCCACGAATTCCTCTGGGAGTTGCTCCAGGGGTTCCTCCAGAAATACTTCTTGGAGTTCCCTTCAGAATTCATCTAGGTGGTCTTCTGGGAATTCCTCTCTAGGAGTTTCATAGGATTTTTTTTTCCTAAAATCTCACCGGGAATTCCTCTGGGAGTTCCTCCGGGTATTATTACTTGAATATCCCAAAGAGTGTCGTAAGCAATTTTCTTCAAAGGTCATCCAGGAATTATTTTATGAGTTTCTCCCGAAATTCCTCTTGGAGTTCCTCTAAAAATCCTGCAAGAAATTCCGTCGGGAATTTTTATAGGAGTACCTTCAAAAATTTCTCTATAAGTTCCTCCTGGAGTTCTTCTTGAGATTTTGTGTGTATGTTTCTCCGGGAATTAAACTAAAGTTTCTCTAAGAAATCCTGTCGGAGTATTTTCAAGGACTTTTCAAAAGTTCCTCCGAAATTGCTCTACCAGTTCTCAAGGAATTTCTTTCTAGCAGATCCTCCGGTGATTCTTCGGGGAGATACCCCGAGAATTTCTGCAGGCGATCCCGATATTCCTCTAGAAGTTTCAATGGGATCTTTTTCTTGGAGTTTCTCCATGAATTCCTCGAGTGATTCTTCCGGAGTTTCCCCGGGAATTGCTCTGGGAGTTTCATTTCTCCTAGAGAAATGGATGAAGAAACTCCATGAGGAATTTAAGGAGGAACTCCTGGAAGAATTCCGAGAGGAACACCCAGAGAAATTCCAGGAGGAAGTCCTAGAGGTATACCTGGAGGAACTCCTAGAGCAATTCCCAGAGGAATTCCTAGAGGAGTTCCTGAAGGAACTCCCAAAAGAAACCCCGAAGAGAATTTTAGAAAAAAAAATCTCTTGGAACTCCTGAAGGAATGCATCTAAAGAAAGAGGATCTCCAAGAGGCATACCTGGAGGAACTTCTATAAAAAATCCCGCTGGAACTCATCGAAGAGAAACACCTAGAAAAACTCCTAGAAAAACTCCACAGATTATTACAGGAGTTTCTTCTGAGATTCCTTCGGGAATTTATCCTGGAGTTCTTCCGGGATTTCAACTTAGGATTCCACTTGAAAATCCTCTAGGCATTAATACTAGGATTCCACCTAGACTTCCTTCATTGATTTCTCTCTTTCTTCCTGGCATTCCTACTGACATTCCTCCAGGAATTCCTCTTGGCATTCCTCTAGGAATCTCCTGGGATTCTTCCAGGGATTCTGCCTGAAATTCCTCCAAGGATTCCTCCAGGAATTCCTCCAGGAATTCCTCATGGGATTCCTGCGTGAATTTCTCCTCAGATTCCTCCATGAAATCTTCCTTGGATCCTCCTTGGAATTCCTCCTAGGACTCCTCCAAGAAATCCTCCTCGGGATTCCTAGAGGAGCTCTTCCTAGGATTATTACATAGCTTCCTTTTGGTATTCCACCAATAATTCTTCCTGGGATTTTTCCAGGAATTTCTCTTCGGATTCCATCAGATATTACTCTAAGGAATCCTCTAGGAATTCTTTCAAGAATATCTCCAGGAATTCCTTCTAGGATACTCACAGGTTTTTTTTTTCTGAGATTTTACCAGCAATTCTTCCTGGGAAGAATCCCAATCCAAGAATTCCTCTTGGAGTTTCTCCAGAAAATTCTCGTATGATTCCCCCAAGAAATCCTCCTGGGATTCCTTTTGGAATTCATCTTCGTCAATCTTCCTGAGCTTCCTATGGCAATTACTCCTGGTATATCTCTAGGAATTCCTCCTGAGGTTTCTCCAAAAAGGCCTTCAAGAATTTCTCCAGAAATTCATCCAAGCCATTCCTCTTGGGAATCCTCCGGGAATGTCTTCGGAAATGCTTCAGGAATTCCACAAATATATCTTCTGAAACTCCTCCTATGATTCCTCCTAGTATCAATACAGGAATTAATTCTTGGATTCCTTCAGCCATTTTTCTCTGAATTTTCCAAGGCTTCCACCACGAAATTTTACAGGAATTGTTCCAAGGATTCTTACATGAGTTTTTTTCTGGGGTTCCTTCTACAATTCGTCCTAGAATTCCTCTAGGAATTCATCCTAGGATTCCACTTGGAAGTCCTTTAGGAGATCGTCGTAGGATTCAACTTGGAATTACAACGTGGATTGCTCCAAAAATACCTCCAAGTATTCCTTCAGGGGATCCTTTAGGAATTCCTCTAGGCATTCTTCTGGGAGTACCTCGTGGGATTGTTCCAGGCATTCCTGCTGGGATTCTTCCAGGAATTCCAGGTATTCCTATTGGCATTCCTCCAGGTATTCCTCTTGGCATTCCTCATGGGATTCCTCCAGGAATTCCTCCTGGCATTCATCCGTGAATTCCTCCTTGAATTCCTCCAGGAAATCCTCCTAGGATTCTTCCAGGAAATCCTCCTGGGATTCCTCCAGGAAATCCTGGGAGGGTTTTCTATAAATTTCTCCTAAGATTTTTCTAAATTTTGTTGCGGGGCTTCCTACAGAAATTTCTCCTCAGGTTTCTTTAGGTGTTCCTCCAAAGATTTCTCCAGGATTTCTTTTGGGAATACTCCAGGCATACCTTCGGAAAATCTTCAGGAATTCTTCCAGAAGCTCCACCTGGGACTCCTCCATTAAATCCTCCTGCGATTCCTTCAGGAAATCCTCCTGGGATTCTTCCTGGAACTCTTCCTTGTATTATAACAGGCAATAACTCTGGAATTTCTGAATCAATTCTTCCAGGGATTTGTTCAGGAATTCCTCCAGAATTTTTTTTTTGATTCCACTAAGAATTCCTCCAGAAGCAATGCTTATGAGAAATCTCAGTAGGATTTGCTGTAGAAATCTCAGTAGGATTTCCTGGAGAAATCTCAGTAGGATTTCCTGGAGAAATCTCAAGAGGAATTCCTGGAGGGATCTCAGTAGGAATTTCTGGTGGAAACTCATTAGGAATTTCTGAAGGAATCCCAAGAGGAATTTAAGGAGGAATAGAAAAATTGGGAGAAATATCTGGTGGAATCCAAGGAAAAATTCCTAGAAGAATTCTAGAACGATTTTCTGGAAGAACCTTACGAGGAATTTCTGGAAGATCACCAGAAGGAATTTCTAGAGGAACCCCAAGGGAAATTCCTTCAGGAACTCCAGGATGAATTCCTGGAGATATCTTGGGAGGAATTTCTGCAAGAATCCAAGAAGTAATTTCTGAAAAAACCTAGAAGGAACTCCTGGAAAAATCCCAAGAAAAATGCTGGGAAGAATCCTAGGAAGAATTTCTGAGAAAATCCCAGGAGGAATTTCTGGATGAGTCCTTGAAGGAAATCCTGTAGGAATCCGAGGAAGAATTCCTAGAGGAATCCCGGGAGGACACCCTGGAGAAATCTCAGAAGAAATTCGTGGAGGAATTTCAGGAGGAATTTCTCAAGGAATCACGGTTACAACTGTTGTGTAAATCCCAGAAGGAATTCCTCGAAACATCCCGGAAAGTATTCCTTGAGAATGCTTAGGAAAAATTCCTTGAGAAATTCCAAGAGGAATTTCTATAGAGGAATCCCAAGATGAATTCCTGGAGGAACCCCAATAGAAACGCCTGCAGGAAATCCAGGAGGAATTCCAGTAGAAACCCCGGGAGGAATTTTATGAGGAATTTATCAAAAAAAAAATCCTGAGAGAAATTCCTGGAAGAATCTCAATTTGTGGAGAAATTCTTGGAGAAATGCTTGTAGAATCGAAGGCAGAAATACTGGAAGAATCCAGGAAGGAACTCTTGGGGGAATCCCAGGAGTAAGTCTTGAAGGTATCCCAGAAGGAACGTCGAGTTCTAGGAGGAATTTCGCAAAGATGACCCGCAGGATTTCCTGAAGGAATCGCAGGACGAATGCTAGGAAGACTCCAAGGTGGGATTCCTGAAAGAGTTCCAGAAGAAGTTCCTGGAAGGAAATCAGAAAGAATCTCCGCAGCAATTTCAAAAGAACTTCATAAAGGAATCTCAGGAGGAATTTCTGGAAGAATCCCAGGAGGAATTTCTGGAAGAATCCGAGAAGCAATTCCTGGAGGAATCGCAATAAGAATCCCTGAAGTCCTAAAGGAATCTAAGACAAAATTCCAGTAAGAATTCAATAATTAATTCATGGAGGAATCCCAGGAGAAATTCGTGAAAGAATTCCTGGAGGAATCCTTGAAACAATCACTTTAGAAATTCCAAGAGGAATTCCTGGAGGAATCCCAGTAAGAATCCTAGGAGGATCCTTGAGTTCTTCGGAAATTCTTATTGCGATTTCTCCGGGAATACTACCTGCGATTCCTCCAGGAATTGCTTCTTGGATTTTTCCAGAATTCCTCCACAAATTCATTTTGGGATTCCTCAGGAAGTCTGTATGGAATTCTTCCAGGAATTCCTCTTGGGATTAATCCAAGAATGCTTCCTAGAATTTCTCTAGGAATTCCTCCCATAATTTCTCGAGAAATTTCGCCTGGGATTCTTCCAGGAATTTCTCTCAGGATTTTTATTTTTGATAAATTCCTCCTAAAATTCATCCATGAATTCCTCCTAGGATCCCTCCAGGAATTTCTCCTTGGATTCCTTCCACGATATACTTTCAGGAATTCCTTCAACAAATTTCCCAGGAATTCCTTCCAGGGTTTTTCCATGAATTTCTTCTTGTAATCTTTGAGGAATTCCTCCCGGGGTTTCTACTGGAATTCCTCCTGGATTTCCTGCAGGGATTTTCCTTGGGATTCCTCCAGGAATTCATCTTGGGATTCCTCAAGGAATTCGTCTTGGAATTTCTCAAGGAATTTCTCCTAAGCATTCTCAAGGAATACTTTCCGGGATGTTTCGAGGAATTCCTCCTGGGATTCCCACAACAGTTTTAACCGTGATTCCTTGAGAAATTCCTCCTGAAATTCCTCCACGAATTTCTTCTGAGATTCCTCCAGGGTTTTTTTTTTCTTTATTAAAGAGGCTTTCAGCCAGACGCTGGTTCCTACAGGATTTCCTTCAAGGACTCATCCAGAAATTCCTTCTGGGATTTTCTCAAAAATTCTACCTAGGATTCTTCCAAGCATTTTTCTTGGGATTTTTCCAAGAGTTTTTTCTGGGATTCCTCCAGGAGTTCCTTCTAGGTTTTTTTTTAGGAATTACTCCTTGGATTCTTGCAGAAATTCCACCCGGGGTATCTCCAGGAATTTATCCTGGAGTTCCTGCAGAAATTTCCCTTGGGGTTCCTCCAGAAATTCCTTCTGGTGATCTTCTAGAAATTCCTCATAAGATTCTTCCAGAAAATCGTTCTAGAATTCTTCTAGGAATTTTTCCTTCGATTCCACCAGATATTTCTCCTAATTTTTTTATACCTCCTAAAATTCCTCTTGGGATTCCTTCAGGAATTCCTATTGAGATTTCCTCCAGAAACTCCTACTGAGAATCCTCCAGGAATTCCTCTTGAGATTTCTCCAGGAAATCCTTCTGAGATTTCTCATAAGAGTTGCTACAGGAGGAATTCTTAGTGGAATCAAAAAAAAATCTGGAGGAATTGCTGAACAAATCCCTGGAAGAATTGATTCAGAAATTCCAGAATAAATTCCTGTTATAATGCAAGGAAGAGTTCCTGGAGGAATCCCAGGAAGATTTCCTGAAGGAATCGCAGGATGATTTAATGGAGGAGTCCCAGGTGGAGCTTCTGGAAGAATTCCTGAAGATTTTCCGAAGATATGCCTGGAGAATTCCCAAAAGAAATTCCTGGAGAAATCTTTGGAGGAACACCTTAAGAAACCTTAGGAGGAATTTCTTTAGGACACCCCGCAACAAAATTTAGAGGAATCCTAGGAGAAATTTATAGAAAACCTCCCAGGATTTCCTGGAGGAATCCTAGGAGGATTTCCTGGAGGAATTCAAGGAGGAATTCACGGATGAATGCCAGGAGGAATTCCTGGAGGAGTCCCATGAGGAATGCCAAGAGGAATACCTGGAGGAATGCAATGTGAATACCTGGAATTCCTGGAAGAATCCCAGCAGAAATGCCTGGAACAATCCCACGAGATACTCCCAGAAGAATTCCAAGAGGAATTCCTGGAGGATCCCCTGAAGGAATACTTGGAGGTATTTTTGGAGCAATCCATGTTGGAATTCCAAGTTGAATCCTACGACGAACTCCTAAAGGACTTCCAAGTGGAATCCTAGGATGAATTCCTAGAGGAATTCTAGGACGAATTGCAGAGGAACCCCAGAAAAAACTCATGTAAGAATCCTTGGAGCAATTCCTGTAAAATTTCGTGGTGGAAGCCTTGGAAAATTCATAGAAAAATAGCTGAAGGAATCCAAGAATTAATTCCTGTATTGATACTAGGAGGAATCCCAGGAGGAGTTTCAGAAGATATATTTGTGGAATTCCTGAAGGATTTCCGAAGATATTCCTGGAGGATTCCCAAGAGGAATGGCTTGGATGAATTCCTTGAGAAATTCTTGAAGGCCTTCTTGGAGAAACCTCAGGAGGAATTCCTAGAGAAATACCAGGAGGAATTCCCAAAGGAAGCTCAGGAAGACTACGAAAAGGAATCCCAGGAGAAATCCGAAGATGAATTCCAAAAGGAATCCCAGGAGGATTCCCTGGGGGAATCATCGGAGAATTTTCTGGAGAAACTCTAAGAGGAATTCTTGGAGAAATCCCAGGAAGAATTGCTGGTAAAATCTCAGAAAAAAAACCTGTGAGTATCCTAGAAGGAATTCCTGAAGATATTCTTGAAGGAATTCCTAGAGGATTCCTTAGAGTAATATCTGAAGAAATTCGAAGAGAAATTCCTGGAAAAATCCCAGGAAGAATTATTGGTGGAATACCAGAAGGAAGCTATGTTATAATCCTAGGAAGAGTTCCTATAGGAATCCCAAGGAGGATTTCCTGGAGGAGTCCTAGGAGGAATTTCTGGAGGAATCCAAGGAGGATCCAAGGAAGAATCCGAGGAATCCGAGGAGGAATTCACGAAAGAATCCCATGAGGAATTCCAAGAGGAATTCCTGGAGGAATCGTCGGAGGAATTCCTGGAAGAATCCCAGAAAGAATTCCAGATAGAATCCCAGGAGATTCCTAGAAGAATGCCAAGAGGAATTCCTGGAGGAATGTCAGGAGGAATGCCAGGAAGTATTTCTGGAGAAATCAATGAAGGAATTCTAGGTGGAATCCTAGCATGAATTCCTAGAGGATTTCCAAGTGGAATCCTAAGTTGAAATCCCGGAAGAACTTCTCTTCGATGAGTTCCAGTGGGATTTTTTATAGGAGTTCTCCCAGGTATGCCTCTTGGAGATCCTTTGGTAAATTCTTTAGGTGCATTCCTTCAGGAGTTCCAAGAGATTTTTTTTTCTAAAATTCTCTTCGGGGTTTCTTTTAGGAGTTCCTTCAAAAACTCCTCTAGGAATTCCTCTGGGAATTGCTCTAGAAGTTCCTCCAGGTATACCTCTAGGACTTCCTCCGGGAATTTCTCTGGGAGTTCCTCCCGGAATTCTTCCAGGGGTTTCTCCTTAAATTCCTCATGGAGTTTTTTCAGCCATTTCTCTAAGAGAAATGAAACTCCCAGAGCAACTCCCGGGGAAACTCCGGAAGAATCACTCGAGGAATTTATGGAAAATCTCCAAGAAAAAGATTCCATTGAAACTTCTAGAGGAATATCAGTATCGCCTGCAGAAATTCTCGGGGTATCTCCCCGAAGAATCACCAGAGGATCTGCTAGAAAGAAATTCCTTGAGAACTGGTAGAGCAATTTCGGAGGAACTTTTGAAAAATCCTTGAAAATACTCCGACAGGATTTCTTAGAGAAACTTTAGTTTAATTCCCGGAGAAACATACAAAAAATCAATTAGAACTCCTAAAGAAAAACACGGAGGGCAGCCTAAAGGAATTCTCAGAGGAACTCCAAGAAAAATTTCAAGAGGAACTTATGGAGAAATTTCTGAAGGTACTCCTATAAAAATTCCCGACGGAATTTCTTGCAGGATGTTTAGAGGAACTTCAAGAGGAAATGACATTTGAAGAAAATTGCTTACGACACTTTTTGAGAAATTCAAGTAATAATACCCGAAGGAACTCCCAGAGGAATTCCCGGTGAGAATTTAGGAAAAAAATCCTACGAAACTCCTAGAGAGGAATTCCCAGAAGACCACCTAGATAAATTCTGAAGGGAACTCCAAGAGGTATTTTTGGAGGAACCCCTGGAGCAACTCTCAGAGGAATTCGTGAAGAAATTGTAAGATAAATTACTGAAGGAAACAATTAGAAGAATTTGCGGTGGGAATCCCTTGAGGAATTCCCGAAGGAACTTCCATAGGAATTTTCGGAGGTAATTTTGGACGAATTCTACTGGTATCGCTAATTCTACGTAGAGCAATTTCCGGAGGAACTCCAAGAAAAAAAAATAAATTGTAACTCCTAGAAGAAGTCTCGAAGGACAGCATAGAGGAATTCGCGCAGGAACTATAAAAAGAAACTCATAGAATAGTTTTTGAAACACCTGTAGAGAAATTGCTGAAGAAACTCCTTGAGGAACAAGGAGAAAGTCTTATAGAAATTCTGGGAGAACCTCCTAGAGGAACCCCCAATGAAACTCCCAGGGGGACTCTTAGTGAAATTCTTGGAAGTCCTAGAAGAATTCCCAGAGAGACTTCTGAAAGGTATTCCAGGAGAAACTCCTTGAGAAATTCCTGGAGTTACTCATAGAGGAATTTCTGAAGGAATTTCAAGATGAGTTTCTGAAGGAACTTCAAGAGGAATTCCCGAAGGATCCACTCGTGGAATTCTCGAACGAACTAAAAGAAAAAATCCCGTAGGAACTCCTAGAAGAATTTCAGGAGGAACTCTTAGAAAAAAAATCTGGAGGAATTTGTAGAGGAATTCCCGGGAGAGATACTCCTAGAGGAATTCCAGGAGATATTTCTTAAGGATTTTTTTTGAGGAACGTCTAGAGAAATTGCTGGTTGACCACCAAGAAGAATTCCCGGAGACACTCCTAGAAGAATTCCCGGGAGAACTTCTAGAGAAATTCCTGGAAGAATTTCTGGAGGAACTTCTTGTGGAATTCTCGGAGGAACTTCTAGAGGAATTATTGGAGGAAATCCTAGTAGAAATCCCGGCAAAACTACAGGAATTCCCAGAGAAACTTATCGAGAAAATCCTGGGAGTATAAACTCTTTCAGGGATTCCCGGTGAAACTCCTGAGATTTCTCAAGTAAATTCTCTCGAGATTTCGCGAGAGATTTCGCCTGGGATTCTTCCAGGAATTTCTCCCAGGATTTTCTTGATAAATCCCTCATAAAATTCCTCCATGTGTTCTTCCTGGGATTGCTCCAGGAATTCCTCCTGGGATTTTCGCAAGATTTTTTCTGGGATCCCTTCAGGCATTACTCCTTCGATTCCTCCCACGATACAACCAGGAATTTTTCCCGGGATTTTCTCAGGCATTCATGTGGAAATTCCACTGGAGGTTTCTACTAGAATTCTTTCAGAAATTCCTTCTAGGATTCCTCCAGGAATTCCTTCAACAAATTCTCCAGGAATTCCTTCCAGGGTTTTTCCATGAATTTCTAGTTGTAATTTTCGAGGAATTCCTCCCGGGGTTTTTGCTGCAGGAATTTCTCTTGGGGATTCTCCAGGAATTTATCTTGGGGTTCCTCCAGGAATTTCTCTTGGAATTTCTCAAGGAATTCCTCCTGAGCATTCTCAAGGAATTCTTTCCGGGATGTTTCGAGGAATTCCTCCTCGGATTCCCACAACAGTTTCATCCGTGGTTCATTGAGAAATTCCTCCACGAATTTCTTCTGGGATTCCTCCAGGGTTTCCTCCCGGGATTCCTCTAGGAATTATTCCTCGGATTCCTACAGGATTTTCTTCAAGGACTCATCCAGAAATTTCTCCTGGGATTCTCTCAGAAATTCTACATAGGATTCTTCCATGCATTTTTCCTGGGATTTTTTATGATTTTTTTCTTGCGATTCCTCCAGGAGTTCCTTCTGGGATTTTTCCAGGAATTACTTCTTGGATTCTTGCAGAAATTCCCCCCGGGATATCTCCAGGAATTCATCCTGGAGTTCCTGCAGGGATTTTCCTTGGGGTTCCTCCAGGAATGCCTTCTGGTGATCTTCCAGAAATTCTTCGTAAGATTCTTCCAGAAAATCATTCTAGAATTCTTCTAGGAATTTTTCCTTGGATTCCACCAGGCATTTCTTCCAATTTTTAAGTCCTCCTAAAATTCCTCTTGGGATTCCTTCAGGAATTCCTCTTGAGCTTCCTTCAGGAATTCCTACTGAGATTTCTCCTAAGAATAGCTACTGGAGGAATTCCTAGTGGAACCAAAAAAGAAATTTTTGAAGGAATTGCTGAACAAATCCCTGAAAAAATTGATTCGGAAATCCCAGAATAAATTTCAGTTATAATTCAAGGAAGAGTTCCAGGAGGAATTCCAGAAAGATTACAGGAGTCACAGGTGAAATTTCTGGAAGAATTCCTGAAGAATTTGCGTTATGCTTAGAGAATTCGCAAAAGAAATTCCTGGAGAAAACTTTGGAGGAATACCTAAAGAAGCCTGAGGAGGAATTCCTAGAGAAATAATAGGAGAAATTCCTATAGGAAGCCCCGCGACCAAATTTAGAGGAATCCTAGGAGAAATTTCTAGAAAACCCTGCAGGGTTTCATGGAAGAATCTTAGGAGGACTTCCTGGAGGAATCCTAGGAGGATATGCTGGAGGAATCCAAAGAGGGATTCACAGATGAAACCCAGGAGGAATGCCAAGAGGAATACCTGGAGGCATGTCAATAGAAATACCTGGAATTTCTGGAGGAATCCCAGCGGGAATGCCTGGAACAATCCCACGAGGTACTCCCAGAAGGATTCCTGGAGGAATGTCAAGAGAAATTCCAGCACGATCCTCTGAAGGAATTCCTGATGGAATACTGGGAGGTATTTTTGGAGCAATCTATGAAGGAATTCCAAGTCGAATCCTAGCTGAATTCCTAGAGGATTTCCAAGTGGAATCCTAGGATGAATCCTAGGAATCCTAGGAGGAATTCTAGGGCGAATTGCAGAAGAAACCCCAGAAGAAACTCATGTAAGAATTCTTGGAGCAATTCCTGTAGAAATTCGTGGAGGAAGGCTTAGAAAATTCCTAAAGGAATCCAAAGAATAATTACTGCAGGAATTGCTGGATCAACCACTGGGAAAATGGCTGAAGGAATCCAAGAATAAATTCCTGTATGGATACTAGGAAGAATTCCTGGAGGATCCACAGAAACATTTCACGAATGAATCCCAGAGGAGGATTTTAAGGTGATATTTTTGTGAAATTCCTGAAGGATTTCCGAAGATATTGTTGGAGGATTCCCAAGAGGAATGGCTTGGATGAATCCTAGGAGAAATGCCTGTAAAAATTCTTGAAGGCATTTTTGGAGAAACCTCAGAAGGAATTCCTGGAGAAATACCAGAAGGAATGCCCATGGGAAGCTCAGGAAGACTTCTAAAAGGAATCCCAGGAGAAATCCGAAGAGGAATTCCTGAAAGAATCCCAGGAGGATTTCCTGGGGGAATCCTAGGAGAATTTTCTGGAGAAATTCCAAAAGGAATTCTTGGAGAAATCCCAGGAGGAAATCCCAGGAGAAACTGTCGGTGAAATCTCAGTAAAAAAAACCTGTGAGTATCCTAGAAGGAGTTCCTGGTGATATTCTTGATGAAATTCCAAGAGTAATTTCTGAAGGAATCCGAAGAGAAAATCCTGGAAAAATCCCAGGAAGGATCATTGGAGGAATACCAAAAGAAAACCATGCAATAATCCTAAGAAGAGTTCCTCTAGGAATCCCGAGGAGGATTTCCTGAAGGAGTCCTGGGAGAAAGTTCTGGAGGAATCCTTGGAGGATTTCCAGGAGGAATCCAAGGAAGATTTCATGGAGGTACTCAAGGAAGAATTCACGAATGAATCCCAGGAGGAACTCCTGGAAGAATCCCATGAGGAATTACAAGAGGAATTCCTGGAGGAATCCTCGCAAGAATTCCTAGAAGAATCCCAGAAAGAATTCCTGGAAGAATCCCAGGAGGAATTTCTAGAGGAATGCCAAGAGCAATTCCTGGAGGAATGTCAGGAAGAATTCCTGGGAGAACCCCTAAAAGAATGCCAGGAAGTATTTCTGGAGTAATCCATGAAAGAATTCTAGGTGGAATCCTAGCATGAATTCCTAGAGGATTTCCAAGCGGATTCCTAAGATAAATGTCTAGAGAAATTCCAGCAGGAATTGCAGAAGGAATCCCAGAAGAAACTTCTGTAAGAATCTGTGGAGCAATTCCTGTACCTATTAATTTCTGGAGGAATCCTTTCAGAATTCCTAGAGGAATTCAAAGAGCAATTTGTGGAGAATCCAAGAAGAAATTCCCGTATTATTACTAGGGAGAGTTCCTGGAGTAATCCCAGGAGCATTTCCCGGAGGAAACCTAGGAGGAATTCCTGGAGGGGACATTTGTGTTGGAATTCTTGAAGGATTTCCGAAAATATTCCTGGAGGATTCCCAAGAGGAATGGTCTGGAGGAATTCCAGGAGAAATTCTTGAAGACATTTTTGGAGAGTCCTCAGGAGGAATTCCTAAAGAAGTTCCTGGAGGAGTTCCCATAGGAAGCTCATGAAGCCTTCGAAAAGGAATCCCAGAAGAAATTTCTTAAGAAATCCGAATAGGAATTCCTGAAGGAATCCCGGGAGGACTTCCTGGGGGAATCCTAGTAAACATTTCTGGAGAAATCCTAATTCCTGGAGGAATCCTAGAAAAATTTCCTGGAGGAATCCTAGGATAAATTCCTGGAGGAATCCCAGGTGAATTGCTAAAGAAATCTCAAGAAAAATGAGATTATGTGAGATTCCTAGGAGGAGTTCCTGGAGATATTATTGGAAGAATTCCCAGAGGATTCCTTGGAGAAATTCCTGGAGAAATCCCAGAAAGAATTATTGATGGAATACCCGAAGAATAACATGTAATAATCATAGGAAGAGTTCCTGCATACCAGGAGGATTTGCTGAACTAAATCCTGGCCATCCGGAAGAACAACCCACGCAACAGTTGATTCCAACACCAGCAGACGCCGAGCACACAAGCGCAGTGCCGGATGATTTCCAGAGAAACTCGTTACCCAATCATCACCTTACCCATCCTTGTGACCTCCTAACCTCGAGTTGCCCTAATTTAGAGTACATTGGCCTCTATTCAGAACTAATCACTAAAATTAAGTAGTTATTGCCTTCAATAAATTAACTAGATTAAAAAAAAAAGATTTCCAGGAGGAATCTTAGGAGGAATTCTACGTATCCCAGTTGGAATTCCTTTAGAAATCCCAGGAGGAATTCCTGGTGGAATTCCAAGAGGAATTTCTGAAGAAAATCCTGTAAGAATCAGAGAAGGAATTCCGGGAGGAATTCTAAGTATGTATCCAATAGTCAAGAATTATACATAGATTCTTCAAAAATCCTTGAAATCCTTTAGTGGACCAATGTATGGACAAGGAATTAAAGATATGGACAAAAAATTATATAAGGTTCGCGTAGTTTCTTCAAAAATCCTTGAACTATCTTATAGATAAAATATGGTCAAGAATTTCAAGTAATCCTAAAATTGATTAAGTTTACATAGTTTTTTTCGAAATCCTCGAATTACCTTAGCGAACCAAGATAAGAACAAAAAAAAAATCTAAATATTTCTCAAAGTCGTTAATTTTTTATAGATTCTTCAAAAATACTCAAACTATCTTTGCGGACAAATAATTCCTAATATTTTTACGAATGTAGAATAAGAAATTCTACGTTTTTAAAATATTCAAATAAACTTATAGAGCATTCACAAATGACGTAGCTTTTCCCATACCTATTACATGGTGCGTAGCAATTTGAGGAACTCCATTCTATCCCAAAATTGCTACGTGATTTATGGACGGTCCCTTAGAGGATCCAGGTATGAACAAGAAATTCCAAAAGTCAAGAATTTTACACAGATTCTTCAAAAATCCTTGAACTTCTCTAGCGGACCGAGATGTGTACAAATAACACTAGCTTACAAAATAAATCGAAAGTCGTGAGCTTCTATCAACGACCAAAATTTTTGATGCATAACTATGTGCTGATATCAAGATCGTGCAGCAAAAAAATTTAAGTAGAACAGTTTTTAAGTTTTTCCTGAAAATCGAGCTCTACAGTTTTCAAAAATATGAAATTTACTAATATATAAATATCTATCGTTGCGATCAACCAATTTTCAATCCTTTTCCATAAATAGAAAGCTGAATACAATATGTTTCAATCATCTGAACATAATTTTTGAATCAAATTAGTGGGATTCGAGATATTGGTGATTATATTGGCCAATCTGCTTAAATTTGAGCGAATTTTCCATAAAATAATGGAGATTTGTATTTTTATTTTTCAGTAAGAAAATATCAATTGAAAAATTCTTTCTCATGGGCAAAAAAGTTCCTTATATTCCTAAGAATGAAGAATAATAATTTATACTATTTGAGAATCCTCAAATTACCAAAGCGCACCCAGATTTGGACATGGAATTCCTAGTAATTCTAAATGTCGAAAATGGCGGGTATGATTCATAAACTATTTATAATGGGAATTGCCTCTACTTTCATGTGATTAGTGTTATCGTCGGGCCTACAACACGATATAAAAGTACAGAATGGTTATTTTAAGAGAAAAGTCAAAATTTATAACTATGGAAGAGCTCATGGATGCAAAAGCCCACTAAAATGACGTTTGAGTAGTGCCGCATTTACAGAAAATTAACTCTTTTCAATGGCATAGCACAAAAATCAAACGTGGGAACACGTGCCTTGATTCACAGAACAGCAGGCTGAGCAGCAGGCTTCGTCTTAGTGAGAACAATACTCAAAAAAGAAGAAGAACAATACTCAAAAAGAAGAAGAAGAAGATATAAAACATCTCATCAATATTTTAGCAGAGTAACCATGCACTATCAAATGATACTTGTTTCCCAGAAATACTCAACTTTTGAGAATATCTATAAGTTTACTAAATTATCCAACAATGAATTTGATATAAATGATTGTGTTCATAATCGTTTTTTTTTCGCTCTGCTGTTTCTACCATTGCATTGATGTTATTGTTTTTCATTTGGTTTATAAGCAAAACAGGAATAAATAAGAAAAATTGAAAAACGGTTAAAGTTTTTTGTTACAAATTTGATAATAAATGAAAAAAAAATTTATCTGTTTGGATTCGAGCACCTTAGAGGTGAACAACTAAACGCACCGCAGTCGTAAATACAGAGCCAACGATGGAGAGCGAAAGTAAACCGCGTAGGGTTGCCAACAATGCCTCGACTCTTCTAATTTCCTCACAGGGTGAATGATTGAAATAAAATGATAAATGTGTGCATACGTCTTTTGCTATATTTTCATTTTATTTCACTGCTACTTGCACTTGTGATATGAACCATTTTTATACTATAAACAAAAGCGTTTTCAGTATGTGACATAATTTCAATTAGTTGGTAATGTATCCTACCACCACAAGACATTTTTGGTAACCCTGAATCCTTGCGCTACCCGCTATGCTCTTGCTCTTTCTCTGGATGAGAGAAAATGGGAGATTGGCTCCTCTCAAATTTGAGTAAATTTGAATGATTTTACCAAAATTACATTTTCTAAAAAAGCACGGTTTACAAAGTTTTATGCTGTAACATGTACTTTTTTTTACGTTTACAGCATCTATGAACTTATAATAGTATTTGCACATGGGCTTTTGAGGATACATGACTTTTTTGTGTATCAAATTTGCAAGTAAAGTGCACAACCATCTACTTTTTGTCTGTAGATTTGATCGCTCTTGACCACGGTATTCAAATTTGGGATATCCTAAAATCATGAAATTTTTACAGAAGACTCTGGGATACCTGAAGAATAATTGCACATGAGGAAATTGCGATATTCGACCTCATATTCGACAAATTACGCAGAATATACCAAAAACCCATGAAATCCTCTCTCTCGTGAGAAGCGTGACCTCAGACCTTAAGGGGATTCACTAAACAGTGTAAACTGATTAAACTGTTTAAACGTCGCGAGCACCAAGGCAATCTTTGATTATTTCATTCGCAAAATCATGAAACATTTCAAATAAGCAGAAAATCATGGCTTACGCAGCAATTTAATCTGTTTAGTGAGTACCCCTATTGAAAAAGTAATTTATTTATTTATTTATTTGTTTATTTAAGTTCATCGGACCTCTTGGTCTACATGAACTGTTCAAAATCCTTAAAACAAACAGTATATAATTATTACTTGTTACGGTACAGTACACATCACATAAACATAAACTTATAGCAAATTAGAGCGGCGAATTCTATCTGCAAAACGATTGGACGGCTCGTCAAACTCGAACAGATCTTCCACTGTGCTGAATGTTCGTATACATGCAGCAATCGGTTCATTATAGCCATACAGAATCCTATGAAATCTATGTACCAGCAGAGTTGAATAGCGTAGTGTTCTGCTGGGAATCCGGAAGTTGATCATCGCCCACAGTTCTGGGGAATCAATTTCTCCATTGAAGAGTTTAGCAATGAATACAGCTTGCTGGATCTTTCGACGACGTTGCAGTGTATCCAAACCAAGTAACTGGCATCTCTCCGGATATGGCGGCAGGTTAACTGGATCCCGCAAAGGTAAACTTCGT
>NW_026917597.1:0-22000 GCF_035046485.1 Aedes albopictus
TGACCACATCAGTTTTAGTGAATATGGATTTTTAAACAATTTGACATTCTGGACCGCCCCACAGTGATGCGAGGGCGGAAAAAAGTCGAAAAATCAACTTACGTATTTTGATTCAAATGTATTTTTTCATTTTTTCTCAACATTTGAATAGTCTATTTTCAAAATTTGGTGCTGATTGATCGAAAAATGAATTTTTTCCAGAGCTTTAAAGTGGGTGTAAATCATACTTGAAATTTAAGCTCCCATATAAAATGTATGGAAAAACAAAAACAAACTTCCTCTAAGTTTTCAAATATGAGCACACATTTGTACACATTTGACGCTATATTCATTTTGAAGATTTTTTTGTCAGCTTTCAGAAAACCTAGGGGTTATTTTGCGCAAACTTGCGCAACATATGTTTTTCAGCAAAGAAACAACTAGAAAGCCCTTATGTTGAATGACATTTGACCTCCTGCTTATAGTTAGCGTATTGCTTTACTTATTTTGAGAATAAAAGGAGATACATGTATATCTTCAAATTGTTACGATTGTATTGCTTCCGCTTCTTATATTTTATCATTCCACTTTTTATTTTCAAGGCTCAGACGTCATGAAGCTTTACGGAGCCATGCAAGCAACTCATACATAGACGAGAGATCAATGGGAAAACATCTTTATTACTAAATTATTTCCAATATTTTCTCAAATTCTACATTGAAGAAGTTTCTATTCATTTGTATCGGCTCAGCTACCATAGCGCATAACAGAGCCGATGTTTGTTGTAGAATCTTAACATTTTTATGTGTGAAAAGTATTTTAGTTATTGTAGTCTGTGTTCGATTTATGACCGTTCCAGAATATTTTCGTATTTAAAATTTCAATTGCGATGGTGTCCGCGTGGAATGTGTCAAACGCAAAAAAAAAAAAGGTAAATTGGCATAGACAATTTTCAGTAAATAACTACGGAAGTCTTTAAAGAACTTTAATTGAAGCTGATGAGCAGATTTTGTTGAAGCTGGGACGTTACGCCAATAAATAGAAGGACGTTGTTTTTATCGAAATTGTAAACCCACGTATCTAAAATGAAAAAAAAAACAAAATACTTGAACTTATTATTCCTTGTTAAATATATCAGGTTTTGTAATTGTTTGCATTACACACTTCTTGTAAACTTTTTTTTTGTCCTGTGTGAGTAATAACATGCTTTTGTTTTTCTATCAGATATTTTGCCTAATTCAGATAGATCCCAATTTTCGCCACTTCCACAAGCATTAACCAATAACTCTATGCTCTGGCTTATTTTACCGGTAGCTGTTCGAAAAATATTTCTTTACAATATTTTTTTAGTATTGGTTCAACATTTTTTGTGTTCATAAATATTAGAAATTTATGGAAAATATAAATAAATACATAACTAAGTACTGGTGCGAAATGGTTTTAGTTGGTTCAAAAGTGTAACGGTCAAATGAACTGGTTCTTCTGATCATTTAGGAGAACTTCATATAGGAGAACTTCAACGTTTCTCAAACTGAACAATAATTTATTTTAACCGGTTCATAGCTAAGTTGGTTTTAGCCAGTTTGCAAAATCATTTAGTTTCGTTGATCTGTCATTCTAAATAATAATAATGTTTTTTACACTGACACTGCACAGGCGGAACTTTTTTATTCTTTTCAAAAGTTTATCGGATTAGTGAACCGGCTTTCCTTATCACTTATTTTGGTCCTTAATTAACAATTATCAAGCTGGACAGCAAAGTTAATTAACCTGTTCATAAATTATTGTTTTTGATTAACCGGCTCTCAAAATTATCTTTTTTTTTGTCGAATGGGCATCCATTTACTAGTGGGATGAATTTCTTGATTTTACCGGTTCGAAAATGAACCGGTTTTCCAATTCACTTATTTTATTTTTTGTGAAAGGTTAGCCATAAGAAGTAATTATAAAACAACTATCCTCAAGAGATATACTGTAATTATTTAACCGGTTAAAAAATAGATCGGTTAGACAAAACGGTTCAACAAATAATGCACTCTCCACTTGTTTATCATCATAATGTATAGACCATCAGCATAATACCAGTTGGGCGAAATCCTTGATTTTACCGGTTCAAAGGTGAACCGGTTCGCAAAATAATACATTTTATTCATGTTTAATTTCCCATGAAAATAAATTATAAAAAAAAATTAACGATTTCTAATCGGAATTATAAAATATTTTTTACCGGTTCAAAAATGAATCGGTAAAATGAACCGGTTCGGCGAAATGAACATTTCTATTGTACTATTCGCTTCTCACTCAAAAAAATCTGTTATTTCCATTGGTTCCCTTTTGGACGTTGGAGGGTAAAAAACATTCCCAAATTGTCCACTTCCCCAGGGGAACCGGGATTCCGGAACGGTCCTGAAAGTGGCCAACCTGGCCCAAAAGTTCTGAATTGACTTTTAGTGGACCTATTTTGCAAAATTATGACAAACGATGTGTCGCAAGATAGGTTTTAAAAAAATTCCAAATTTTCCACTTCCCCAGGGGAACCAGGATTCCGGAACGGTCCTGAAAGTGACCAATGTGGCCCATAGGAAGTCAACATGACTTCTAGTTAACTTATTCTAATAAATAATATAGTTTTCATAAGTTTTGAACGAATATCATGCATGTTAAGACTTTTTGCCACCTTTTGTATGGAGCCGCATCACTGTGCGCCCCCTCAGGAAGCGAAATATTATAAAATGCCAATTTTGGTTATTTTGGGTGCACACTGTGAACGCCCTGACCACATCAGTTTTAGTGAATATGGATTTTAAAACAATTTGACATTCTGGACCACCCCCTCGGGCAGTGGTGTCATCGTGGTTACTCCAAGTTACTCACTGAGTAACCAGCTCTTCAGTTCAAAAAAAAAAAAAAAATTTTTCAGGATGCAAAATATAATAAAATACCAATTTTGGTTATTTTGGGTGCACACTGTGAACGCCCTGACCACATCAGTTTTAGTGAATATGGATTTTTAAACAATTTGACATTCTGGACCGCCCCCTCAGGAAGCGAAATATTATAAAATGCCAATTTTGGTTATTTTGGGTGCACACTGTGAACGCCCTGACCACATCAGTTTTAGTGAATATGGATTTTAAAACAATTTGACATTCTGGACCACCCCCTCAGGAAGCGAAATATTATAAAATGCCAATTTTGGTTATTTTGGGTGCACACTGTGAACGCCCTGACCACATCAGTTTTAGTGAATATGGATTTTAAAACAATTTGACATTCTGGACCACCCCCTCGGGCAGTGGTGTCATCGTGGTTACTCCAAGTTACTCACTGAGTAACCAGCTCTTCAGTTCAAAAAAAAAAAAAAAAAAAATTTTCAGGATGCAAAATATAATAAAATACCAATTTTGGTTATTTTGGGTGCACACTGTGAACGCCCTGACCACATCAGTTTTAGTGAATATGGATTTTTAAACAATTTGACATTCTGGACCGCCCCCTCAGGAAGCGAAATATTATAAAATGCCAATTTTGGTTATTTTGGGTGCACACTGTGAACGCCCTGACCACATCAGTTTTAATGAATATGGATTTTAAAACAATTTGACATTCTGGACCACCCCCTCGGGCAGTGGTGTCATCGTGGTTACTCCAAGTTACTCACTGAGTAACCAGCTCTTCAGTTCAAAAAAAAAAAAAAATTTTTCAGGATGCAAAATATAATAAAATACCAATTTTGGTTATTTTGGGTGCACACTGTGAACGCCCTGACCACATCAGTTTTAGTGAATATGGATTTTTAAACAATTTGACATTCTGGACCACCCCCTCAGGAAGCGAAATATTATAAAATGCCAATTTTGGTTATTTTGGGTGCACACTGTGAACGCCCTGACCACATCAGTTTTAGTGAATATGGATTTTAAAACAATTTGACATTCTGGACCACCCCCTCGGGCAGTGGTGTCATCGTGGTTACTCCAAGTTACTCACTGAGTAACCAGCTCTTCAGTTCAAAAAAAAAAAAAAAAAATTTTTTTCAGGATGCAAAATATAATAAAATACCAATTTTGGTTATTTTGGGTGCACACTGTGAACGCCCTGACCACATCAGTTTTAGTGAATATGGATTTTAAAACAATTTGACATTCTGGACCACCCCCTCAGGAAGCGAAATATTATAAAATGCCAATTTTGGTTATTTTGGGTGCACACTGTGAACGCCCTGACCACATCAGTTTTAGTGAATATGGATTTTAAAACAATTTGACATTCTGGACCACCCCCTCGGGCAGTGGTGTCATCGTGGTTACTCCAAGTTACTCACTGAGTAACCAGCTCTTCAGTTCAAAAAAAAAAAAAAAAAAATTTTTCAGGATGCAAAATATAATAAAATACCAATTTTGGTTATTTTGGGTGCACACTGTGAACGCCCTGACCACATCAGTTTTAGTGAATATGGATTTTTAAACAATTTGACATTCTGGACCGCCCCCTCAGGAAGCGAAATATTATAAAATGCCAATTTTGGTTATTTTGGGTGCACACTGTGAACGCCCTGACCACATCAGTTTTAGTGAATATGGATTTTAAAACAATTTGACATTCTGGACCACCCCCTCAGGAAGCGAAATATTATAAAATGCCAATTTTGGTTATTTTGGGTGCACACTGTGAACGCCCTGACCACATCAGTTTTAGTGAATATGGATTTTAAAACAATTTGACATTCTGGACCACCCCCTCGGGCAGTGGTGTCATCGTGGTTACTCCAAGTTACTCACTGAGTAACCAGCTCTTCAGTTCAAAAAAAAAAAAAAAAAAAATTTCAGGATGCAAAATATAATAAAATACCAATTTTGGTTATTTTGGGTGCACACTGTGAACGCCCTGACCACATCAGTTTTAGTGAATATGGATTTTTAAACAATTTGACATTCTGGACCGCCCCCTCAGGAAGCGAAATATTATAAAATGCCAATTTTGGTTATTTTGGGTGCACACTGTGAACGCCCTGACCACATCAGTTTTAGTGAATATGGATTTTAAAACAATTTGACATTCTGGACCACCCCCTCAGGAAGCGAAATATTATAAAATGCCAATTTTGGTTATTTTGGGTGCACACTGTGAACGCCCTGACCACATCAGTTTTAGTGAATATGGATTTTAAAACAATTTGACATTCTGGACCACCCCCTCGGGCAGTGGTGTCATCGTGGTTACTCCAAGTTACTCACTGAGTAACCAGCTCTTCAGTTCAAAAAAAAAAAAAAATTTTTTTTCAGGATGCAAAATATAATAAAATACCAATTTTGGTTATTTTGGGTGCACACTGTGAACGCCCTGACCACATCAGTTTTAGTGAATATGGATTTTAAAACAATTTGACATTCTGGACCACCCCCTCGGGCAGTGGTGTCATCGTGGTTACTCCAAGTTACTCACTGAGTAACCAGCTCTTCAGTTCAAAAAAAAAAAAAAAAAAATTTTTCAGGATGCAAAATATAATAAAATACCAATTTTGGTTATTTTGGGTGCACACTGTGAACGCCCTGACCACATCAGTTTTAGTGAATATGGATTTTTAAACAATTTGACATTCTGGACCGCCCCCTCAGGAAGCGAAATATTATAAAATGCCAATTTTGGTTATTTTGGGTGCACACTGTGAACGCCCTGACCACATCAGTTTTAGTGAATATGGATTTTAAAACAATTTGACATTCTGGACCACCCCCTCAGGAAGCGAAATATTATAAAATGCCAATTTTGGTTATTTTGGGTGCACACTGTGAACGCCCTGACCACATCAGTTTTAGTGAATATGGATTTTAAAACAATTTGACATTCTGGACCACCCCCTCGGGCAGTGGTGTCATCGTGGTTACTCCAAGTTACTCACTGAGTAACCAGCTCTTCAGTTCAAAAAAAAAAAAAAAAAAAAATTTTCAGGATGCAAAATATAATAAAATACCAATTTTGGTTATTTTGGGTGCACACTGTGAACGCCCTGACCACATCAGTTTTAGTGAATATGGATTTTTAAACAATTTGACATTCTGGACCGCCCCCTCAGGAAGCGAAATATTATAAAATGCCAATTTTGGTTATTTTGGGTGCACACTGTGAACGCCCTGACCACATCAGTTTTAGTGAATATGGATTTTAAAACAATTTGACATTCTGGACCACCCCCTCAGGAAGCGAAATATTATAAAATGCCAATTTTGATTATTTTGGGTGCACACTGTGAACGCCCTGACCACATCAGTTTTAGTGAATATGGATTTTAAAACAATTTGACATTCTGGACCACCCCCTCGGGCAGTGGTGTCATCGTGGTTACTCCAAGTTACTCACTGAGTAACCAGCTCTTCAGTTCAAAAAAAAAAAAAAAAAAAATTTTTCAGGATGCAAAATATAATAAAATACCAATTTTGGTTATTTTGGGTGCACACTGTGAACGCCCTGACCACATCAGTTTTAGTGAATATGGATTTTTAAACAATTTGACATTCTGGACCGCCCCCTCAGGAAGCGAAATATTATAAAATGCCAATTTTGGTTATTTTGGGTGCACACTGTGAACGCCCTGACCACATCAGTTTTAGTGAATATGGATTTTAAAACAATTTGACATTCTGGACCACCCCCTCGGGCAGTGGTGTCATCGTGGTTACTCCAAGTTACTCACTGAGTAACCAGCTCTTCAGTTCAAAAAAAAAAAAAAAAAAAATTTTTCAGGATGCAAAATATAATAAAATACCAATTTTGGTTATTTTGGGTGCACACTGTGAACGCCCTGACCACATCAGTTTTAGTGAATATGGATTTTTAAACAATTTGACATTCTGGACCGCCCCCTCAGGAAGCGAAATATTATAAAATGCCAATTTTGGTTATTTTGGGTGCACACTGTGAACGCCCTGACCACATCAGTTTTAGTGAATATGGATTTTAAAACAATTTGACATTCTGGACCACCCCCTCGGGCAGTGGTGTCATCGTGGTTACTCCAAGTTACTCACTGAGTAACCAGCTCTTCAGTTCAAAAAAAAAAAAAAAAAAATTTTTCAGGATGCAAAATATAATAAAATACCAATTTTGGTTATTTTGGGTGCACACTGTGAACGCCCTGACCACATCAGTTTTAGTGAATATGGATTTTTAAACAATTTGACATTCTGGACCGCCCCCTCAGGAAGCGAAATATTATAAAATGCCAATTTTGGTTATTTTGGGTGCACACTGTGAACGCCCTGACCACATCAGTTTTAGTGAATATGGATTTTAAAACAATTTGACATTCTGGACCACCCCCTCAGGAAGCGAAATATTATAAAATGCCAATTTTGGTTATTTTGGGTGCACACTGTGAACGCCCTGACCACATCAGTTTTAGTGAATATGGATTTTAAAACAATTTGACATTCTGGACCACCCCCTCGGGCAGTGGTGTCATCGTGGTTACTCCAAGTTACTCACTGAGTAACCAGCTCTTCAGTTCAAAAAAAAAAAAAAAAAAATTTTCAGGATGCAAAATATAATAAAATACCAATTTTGGTTATTTTGGGTGCACACTGTGAACGCCCTGACCACATCAGTTTTAGTGAATATGGATTTTTAAACAATTTGACATTCTGGACCGCCCCCTCAGGAAGCGAAATATTATAAAATGCCAATTTTGGTTATTTTGGGTGCACACTGTGAACGCCCTGACCACATCAGTTTTAGTGAATATGGATTTTAAAACAATTTGACATTCTGGACCACCCCCTCGGGCAGTGGTGTCATCGTGGTTACTCCAAGTTACTCACTGAGTAACCAGCTCTTCAGTTCAAAAAAAAAAAAAAAAATTTTTCAGGATGCAAAATATAATAAAATACCAATTTTGGTTATTTTGGGTGCACACTGTGAACGCCCTGACCACATCAGTTTTAGTGAATATGGATTTTTAAACAATTTGACATTCTGGACCGCCCCCTCAGGAAGCGAAATATTATAAAATGCCAATTTTGGTTATTTTGGGTGCACACTGTGAACGCCCTGACCACATCAGTTTTAGTGAATATGGATTTTAAAACAATTTGACATTCTGGACCACCCCCTCAGGAAGCGAAATATTATAAAATGCCAATTTTGGTTATTTTGGGTGCACACTGTGAACGCCCTGACCACATCAGTTTTAGTGAATATGGATTTTAAAACAATTTGACATTCTGGACCACCCCCTCGGGCAGTGGTGTCATCGTGGTTACTCCAAGTTACTCACTGAGTAACCAGCTCTTCAGTTCAAAAAAAAAAAAAAAAAAAATTTTCAGGATGCAAAATATAATAAAATACCAATTTTGGTTATTTTGGGTGCACACTGTGAACGCCCTGACCACATCAGTTTTAGTGAATATGGATTTTTAAACAATTTGACATTCTGGACCGCCCCCTCAGGAAGCGAAATATTATAAAATGCCAATTTTGGTTATTTTGGGTGCACACTGTGAACGCCCTGACCACATCAGTTTTAGTGAATATGGATTTTAAAACAATTTGACATTCTGGACCACCCCCTCGGGCAGTGGTGTCATCGTGGTTACTCCAAGTTACTCACTGAGTAACCAGCTCTTCAGTTCAAAAAAAAAAAAAAAATTTTTCAGGATGCAAAATATAATAAAATACCAATTTTGGTTATTTTGGGTGCACACTGTGAACGCCCTGACCACATCAGTTTTAGTGAATATGGATTTTTAAACAATTTGACATTCTGGACCGCCCCCTCAGGAAGCGAAATATTATAAAATGCCAATTTTGGTTATTTTGGGTGCACACTGTGAACGCCCTGACCACATCAGTTTTAGTGAATATGGATTTTAAAACAATTTGACATTCTGGACCACCCCCTCAGGAAGCGAAATATTATAAAATGCCAATTTTGGTTATTTTGGGTGCACACTGTGAACGCCCTGACCACATCAGTTTTAGTGAATATGGATTTTAAAACAATTTGACATTCTGGACCACCCCCTCGGGCAGTGGTGTCATCGTGGTTACTCCAAGTTACTCACTGAGTAACCAGCTCTTCAGTTCAAAAAAAAAAAAAAAAAAAATTTTCAGGATGCAAAATATAATAAAATACCAATTTTGGTTATTTTGGGTGCACACTGTGAACGCCCTGACCACATCAGTTTTAGTGAATATGGATTTTTAAACAATTTGACATTCTGGACCGCCCCCTCAGGAAGCGAAATATTATAAAATGCCAATTTTGGTTATTTTGGGTGCACACTGTGAACGCCCTGACCACATCAGTTTTAGTGAATATGGATTTTAAAACAATTTGACATTCTGGACCACCCCCTCAGGAAGCGAAATATTATAAAATGCCAATTTTGGTTATTTTGGGTGCACACTGTGAACGCCCTGACCACATCAGTTTTAGTGAATATGGATTTTAAAACAATTTGACATTCTGGACCACCCCCTCGGGCAGTGGTGTCATCGTGGTTACTCCAAGTTACTCACTGAGTAACCAGCTCTTCAGTTCAAAAAAAAAAAAAAAATTTTTCAGGATGCAAAATATAATAAAATACCAATTTTGGTTATTTTGGGTGCACACTGTGAACGCCCTGACCACATCAGTTTTAGTGAATATGGATTTTAAAACAATTTGACATTCTGGACCACCCCCTCAGGAAGCGAAATATTATAAAATGCCAATTTTGGTTATTTTGGGTGCACACTGTGAACGCCCTGACCACATCAGTTTTAGTGAATATGGATTTTAAAACAATTTGACATTCTGGACCACCCCCTCGGGCAGTGGTGTCATCGTGGTTACTCCAAGTTACTCACTGAGTAACCAGCTCTTCAGTTCAAAAAAAAAAAAAAAAATTTTTCAGGATGCAAAATATAATAAAATACCAATTTTGGTTATTTTGGGTGCACACTGTGAACGCCCTGACCACATCAGTTTTAGTGAATATGGATTTTTAAACAATTTGACATTCTGGACCGCCCCCTCAGGAAGCGAAATATTATAAAATGCCAATTTTGGTTATTTTGGGTGCACACTGTGAACGCCCTGACCACATCAGTTTTAGTGAATATGGATTTTAAAACAATTTGACATTCTGGACCACCCCCTCGGGCAGTGGTGTCATCGTGGTTACTCCAAGTTACTCACTGAGTAACCAGCTCTTCAGTTCAAAAAAAAAAAAAAAATTTTTCAGGATGCAAAATATAATAAAATACCAATTTTGGTTATTTTGGGTGCACACTGTGAACGCCCTGACCACATCAGTTTTAGTGAATATGGATTTTTAAACAATTTGACATTCTGGACCGCCCCCTCAGGAAGCGAAATATTATAAAATGCCAATTTTGGTTATTTTGGGTGCACACTGTGAACGCCCTGACCACATCAGTTTTAGTGAATATGGATTTTAAAACAATTTGACATTCTGGACCACCCCCTCGGGCAGTGGTGTCATCGTGGTTACTCCAAGTTACTCACTGAGTAACCAGCTCTTCAGTTCAAAAAAAAAAAAAAAAAATTTTTCAGGATGCAAAATATAATAAAATACCAATTTTGGTTATTTTGGGTGCACACTGTGAACGCCCTGACCACATCAGTTTTAGTGAATATGGATTTTTAAACAATTTGACATTCTGGACCGCCCCCTCAGGAAGCGAAATATTATAAAATGCCAATTTTGGTTATTTTGGGTGCACACTGTGAACGCCCTGACCACATCAGTTTTAGTGAATATGGATTTTAAAACAATTTGACATTCTGGACCACCCCCTCGGGCAGTGGTGTCATCGTGGTTACTCCAAGTTACTCACTGAGTAACCAGCTCTTCAGTTCAAAAAAAAAAAAAAAAAAAAATTTCAGGATGCAAAATATAATAAAATACCAATTTTGGTTATTTTGGGTGCACACTGTGAACGCCCTGACCACATCAGTTTTAGTGAATATGGATTTTTAAACAATTTGACATTCTGGACCGCCCCCTCAGGAAGCGAAATATTATAAAATGCCAATTTTGGTTATTTTGGGTGCACACTGTGAACGCCCTGACCACATCAGTTTTAGTGAATATGGATTTTAAAACAATTTGACATTCTGGACCACCCCCTCGGGCAGTGGTGTCATCGTGGTTACTCCAAGTTACTCACTGAGTAACCAGCTCTTCAGTTCAAAAAAAAAAAAAAAAAAAATTTCAGGATGCAAAATATAATAAAATACCAATTTTGGTTATTTTGGGTGCACACTGTGAACGCCCTGACCACATCAGTTCTAGTGAATATGGATTTTTAAACAATTTGACATTCTGGACCGCCCCCTCAGGAAGCGAAATATTATAAAATGCCAATTTTGGTTATTTTGGGTGCACACTGTGAACGCCCTGACCACATCAGTTTTAGTGAATATGGATTTTAAAACAATTTGACATTCTGGACCACCCCCTCAGGAAGCGAAATATTATAAAATGCCAATTTTGGTTATTTTGGGTGCACACTGTGAACGCCCTGACCACATCAGTTTTAGTGAATATGGATTTTTAAACAATTTGACATTCTGGACCGCCCCCTCAGGAAGCGAAATATTATAAAATGCCAATTTTGGTTATTTTGGGTGCACACTGTGAACGCCCTGACCACATCAGTTTTAGTGAATATGGATTTTAAAACAATTTGACATTCTGGACCACCCCCTCGGGCAGTGGTGTCATCGTGGTTACTCCAAGTTACTCACTGAGTAACCAGCTCTTCAGTTCAAAAAAAAAAAAAAAAAATTTTTCAGGATGCAAAATATAATAAAATACCAATTTTGGTTATTTTGGGTGCACACTGTGAACGCCCTGACCACATCAGTTTTAGTGAATATGGATTTTTAAACAATTTGACATTCTGGACCGCCCCCTCAGGAAGCGAAATATTATAAAATGCCAATTTTGGTTATTTTGGGTGCACACTGTGAACGCCCTGACCACATCAGTTTTAGTGAATATGGATTTTAAAACAATTTGACATTCTGGACCACCCCCTCGGGCAGTGGTGTCATCGTGGTTACTCCAAGTTACTCACTGAGTAACCAGCTCTTCAGTTCAAAAAAAAAAAAAAAAAAAATTTCAGGATGCAAAATATAATAAAATACCAATTTTGGTTATTTTGGGTGCACACTGTGAACGCCCTGACCACATCAGTTTTAGTGAATATGGATTTTTAAACAATTTGACATTCTGGACCGCCCCCTCAGGAAGCGAAATATTATAAAATGCCAATTTTGGTTATTTTGGGTGCACACTGTGAACGCCCTGACCACATCAGTTTTAGTGAATATGGATTTTAAAACAATTTGACATTCTGGACCACCCCCTCAGGAAGCGAAATATTATAAAATGCCAATTTTGGTTATTTTGGGTGCACACTGTGAACGCTCTGACCACATCAGTTTTAGTGAATATGGATTTTAAAACAATTTGACATTCTGGACCACCCCCTCAGGAAGCGAAATATTATAAAATGCCAATTTTGGTTATTTTGGGTGCACACTGTGAACGCCCTGACCACATCAGTTTTAGTGAATATGGATTTTTAAACAATTCGACATTCTGGACCACCCCCTCAGGAAGCGAAATATTATAAAATGCCAATTTTGGTTATTTTGGGTGCACACTGTGAACGCCCTGACCACATCAGTTTTAGTGAATATGGATTTTTAAACAATTTGACATTCTGGACCGCCCCCTCAGGAAGCGAAATATTATAAAATGCCAATTTTGGTTATTTTGGGTGCACACTGTGAACGCCCTGACCACATCAGTTTTAGTGAATATGGATTTTAAAACAATTTGACATTCTGGACCACCCCCTCAGGAAGCGAAATATTATAAAATGCCAATTTTGGTTATTTTGGGTGCACACTGTGAACGCCCTGACCACATCAGTTTTAGTGAATATGGATTTTTAAACAATTTGACATTCTGGACCACCCCCTCAGGAAGCGAAATATTATAAAATGCCAATTTTGGTTATTTTGCGTGCACACTGTGAACGCCCTGACCACATCAGTTTTAGTGAATATGGATTTTTAAACAATTTGACATTCTGGACCGCCCCCTCAGGAAGCGAAATATTATAAAATGCCAATTTTGGTTATTTTGGGTGCACACTGTGAACGCCCTGACCACATCAGTTTTAGTGAATATGGATTTTAAAACAATTTGACATTCTGGACCGCCCCCTCAGGAAGCGAAATATTATAAAATGCCAATTTTGGTTATTTTGGGTGCACACTGTGAACGCCCTGACCACATCAGTTTTAGTGAATATGGATTTTTAAACAATTTGACATTCTGGACCGCCCCCTCAGGAAGCGAAATATTATAAAATGCCAATTTTGGTTATTTTGGGTGCACACTGTGAACGCCCTGACCACATCAGTTTTAGTGAATATGGATTTTTAAACAATTTGACATTCTGGACCGCCCCCTCAGGAAGCGAAATATTATAAAATGCCAATTTTGGTTATTTTGGGTGCACACTGTGAACGCCCTGACCACATCAGTTTTAGTGAATATGGATTTTAAAACAATTTGACATTCTGGACCGCCCCCTCAGGAAGCGAAATATTATAAAATGCCAATTTTGGTTATTTTGGGTGCACACTGTGAACGCCCTGACCACATCAGTTTTAGTGAATATGGATTTTTAAACAATTTGACATTCTGGACCGCCCCCTCAGGAAGCGAAATATTATAAAATGCCAATTTTGGTTATTTTGGGTGCACACTGTGAACGCCCTGACCACATCAGTTTTAGTGAATATGGATTTTTAAACAATTCGACATTCTGGACCGCCCCCTCAGGAAGCGAAATATTATAAAATGCCAATTTTGGTTATTTTGGGTGCACACTGTGAACGCCCTGACCACATCAGTTTTAGTGAATATGGATTTTTAAACAATTCGACATTCTGGACCGCCCCCTCAGGAAGCGAAATATTATAAAATGCCAATTTTGGTTATTTTGGGTGCACACTGTGAACGCCCTGACCACATCAGTTTTAGTGAATATGGATTTTTAAACAATTCGACATTCTGGACCGCCCCCTCAGGAAGCGAAATATTATAAAATGCCAATTTTGGTTATTTTGGGTGCACACTGTGAACGCCCTGACCACATCAGTTTAGTGAATATGGATTTTAAAACAATTTGACATTCTGGACCACCCCCTCGGGCAGTGGTGTCATCGTGGTTACTCCAAGTTACTCACTGAGTAACCAGCTCTTCAGTTCAAAAAAAAAAAAAATTTTTTTCAGGATGCAAAATATAATAAAATACCAATTTTGGTTATTTTGGGTGCACACTGTGAACGCCCTGACCACATCAGTTTTAGTGAATATGGATTTTAAAACAATTTGACATTCTGGACCACCCCCTCGGGCAGTGGTGTCATCGTGGTTACTCCAAGTTACTCACTGAGTAACCAGCTCTTCAGTTCAAAAAAAAAAAAAAAAATTTTTTCAGGATGCAAAATATAATAAAATACCAATTTTGGTTATTTTGGGTGCACACTGTGAACGCCCTGACCACATCAGAGTGAATATGGATTTTTAAACAATTTGACATTCTGGACCGCCCCCTCAGGAAGCGAAATATTATAAAATGCCAAATTTGGTTATTTTGGGTGCACACTGTGAACGCCCTGACCACATCAGTTTTAGTGAATATGGGATTTTAAAACAATTTGACATTCTGGACCACCCCCTCAGGAAGCGAAATATTATAAAATGCCATATTTTGGTTATTTTTGGGTGCACACTGTGAACGCCCTGACCACATCAGTTTTAGTGAATATGGATTTTAAAACAATTTGACATTCTGGACCACCCCCTCGGGCAGTGGTGTCATCGTGGTTACTCCAAGTTACTCACTGAGTAACCAGCTCTTCAGTTCAAAAAAAAAAAAAAAAAATTTTTCAGGATGCAAAATATAATAAAATACCAATTTTGGTTATTTTGGGTGCACACTGTGAACGCCCTGACCACATCAGTTTTAGTGAATATGGATTTTTAAACAATTTGACATTCTGGACCGCCCCTCAGGAAGCGAAATATTATAAAATGCCAATTTTGGTTATTTTGGGTGCACACTGTGAACGCCCTGACCACATCAGTTTTAGTGAATATGGATTTTAAAACAATTTGACATTCTGGACCACCCCCTCAGGAAGCGAAATATTATAAAATGCCAATTTTGGTTATTTTGGGTGCACACTGTGAACGCCCTGACCACATCAGTTTTAGTGAATATGGATTTTAAAACAATTTGACATTCTGGACCACCCCCTCGGGCAGTGGTGTCATCGTGGTTACTCCAAGTTACTCACTGAGTAACCAGCTCTTCAGTTCAAAAAAAAAAAAAAAAAAATTTTCAGGATGCAAAATATAATAAAATACCAATTTTGGTTATTTTGGGTGCACACTGTGAACGCCCTGACCACATCAGTTTTAGTGAATATGGATTTTTTAAACAATTTGACATTCTGGACCGCCCCCTCAGGAAGCGAAATATTATAAAATGCCAATTTTGGTTATTTTGGGTGCACACTGTGAACGCCCTGACCACATCAGTTTTAGTGAATATGGATTTTAAAACAATTTGACATTCTGGACCACCCCCTCGGGCAGTGGTGTCATCGTGGTTACTCCAAGTTACTCACTGAGTAACCAGCTCTTCAGTTCAAAAAAAAAAAAAAAAAATTTTTCAGGATGCAAAATATAATAAAATACCAATTTTGGTTATTTTGGGTGCACACTGTGAACGCCCTGACCACATCAGTTTTAGTGAATATGGATTTTTAAACAATTTGACATTCTGGACCGCCCCCTCAGGAAGCGAAATATTATAAAATGCCAATTTTGGTTATTTTGGGTGCACACTGTGAACGCCCTGACCACATCAGTTTTAGTGAATATGGATTTTAAAACAATTTGACATTCTGGACCACCCCCTCAGGAAGCGAAATATTATAAAATGCCAATTTTGGTTATTTTGGGTGCACACTGTGAACGCCCTGACCACATCAGTTTTAGTGAATATGGATTTTAAAACAATTTGACATTCTGGACCACCCCCTCGGGCAGTGGTGTCATCGTGGTTACTCCAAGTTACTCACTGAGTAACCAGCTCTTCAGTTCAAAAAAAAAAAAAAAAATTTTCAGGATGCAAAATATAATAAAATACCAATTTTGGTTATTTTGGGTGCACACTGTGAACGCCCTGACCACATCAGTTTTAGTGAATATGGATTTTTAAACAATTTGACATTCTGGACCGCCCCCTCAGGAAGCGAAATATTATAAAATGCCAATTTTGGTTATTTTGGGTGCACACTGTGAACGCCCTGACCACATCAGTTTTAGTGAATATGGATTTTAAAACAATTTGACATTCTGGACCACCCCCTCGGGCAGTGGTGTCATCGTGGTTACTCCAAGTTACTCACTGAGTAACCAGCTCTTCAGTTCAAAAAAAAAAAAAAAAAATTTTCAGGATGCAAAATATAATAAAATACCAATTTTGGTTATTTTGGGTGCACACTGTGAACGCCCTGACCACATCAGTTTTAGTGAATATGGATTTTTAAACAATTTGACATTCTGGACCGCCCCCTCAGGAAGCGAAATATTATAAAATGCCAATTTTGGTTATTTTGGGTGCACACTGTGAACGCCCTGACCACATCAGTTTTAGTGAATATGGATTTTAAAACAATTTGACATTCTGGACCACCCCCTCAGGAAGCGAAATATTATAAAATGCCAATTTTGGTTATTTTGGGTGCACACTGTGAACGCCCTGACCACATCAGTTTTAGTGAATATGGATTTTAAAACAATTTGACATTCTGGACCACCCCCTCGGGCAGTGGTGTCATCGTGGTTACTCCAAGTTACTCACTGAGTAACCAGCTCTTCAGTTCAAAAAAAAAAAAAAAAAAAATTTTCAGGATGCAAAATATAATAAAATACCAATTTTGGTTATTTTGGGTGCACACTGTGAACGCCCTGACCACATCAGTTTTAGTGAATATGGATTTTTAAACAATTTGACATTCTGGACCGCCCCCTCAGGAAGCGAAATATTATAAAATGCCAATTTTGGTTATTTTGGGTGCACACTGTGAACGCCCTGACCACATCAGTTTTAGTGAATATGGATTTTAAAACAATTTGACATTCTGGACCACCCCCTCAGGAAGCGAAATATTATAAAATGCCAATTTTGGTTATTTTGGGTGCACACTGTGAACGCCCTGACCACATCAGTTTTAGTGAATATGGATTTTAAAACAATTTGACATTCTGGACCACCCCCTCGGGCAGTGGTGTCATCGTGGTTACTCCAAGTTACTCACTGAGTAACCAGCTCTTCAGTTCAAAAAAAAAAAAAAAAAAAATTTTCAGGATGCAAAATATAATAAAATACCAATTTTGGTTATTTTGGGTGCACACTGTGAACGCCCTGACCACATCAGTTTTAGTGAATATGGATTTTTAAACAATTTGACATTCTGGACCGCCCCCTCAGGAAGCGAAATATTATAAAATGCCAATTTTGGTTATTTTGGGTGCACACTGTGAACGCCCTGACCACATCAGTTTTAGTGAATATGGATTTTAAAACAATTTGACATTCTGGACCACCCCCTCGGGCAGTGGTGTCATCGTGGTTACTCCAAGTTACTCACTGAGTAACCAGCTCTTCAGTTCAAAAAAAAAAAAAAAATTTTTCAGGATGCAAAATATAATAAAATACCAATTTTGGTTATTTTGGGTGCACACTGTGAACGCCCTGACCACATCAGTTTTAGTGAATATGGATTTTTAAACAATTTGACATTCTGGACCGCCCCCTCAG
This sequence comes from Aedes albopictus, assembly GCF_035046485.1. Lineage (NCBI taxonomy): Eukaryota > Metazoa > Arthropoda > Insecta > Diptera > Culicidae > Aedes > Aedes albopictus. The sequence goes on from NW_026917597.1 coordinate 17,905, forward strand.
GAAGCGAAATATTATAAAATGCCAATTTTGGTTATTTTGGGTGCACACTGTGAACGCCCTGACCACATCAGTTTTAGTGAATATGGATTTTAAAACAATTTGACATTCTGGACCACCCCCTCGGGCAGTGGTGTCATCGTGGTTACTCCAAGTTACTCACTGAGTAACCAGCTCTTCAGTTCAAAAAAAAAAAAAAAAAATTTTCAGGATGCAAAATATAATAAAATACCAATTTTGGTTATTTTGGGTGCACACTGTGAACGCCCTGACCACATCAGTTTTAGTGAATATGGATTTTTAAACAATTTGACATTCTGGACCGCCCCCTCAGGAAGCGAAATATTATAAAATGCCAATTTTGGTTATTTTGGGTGCACACTGTGAACGCCCTGACCACATCAGTTTTAGTGAATATGGATTTTAAAACAATTTGACATTCTGGACCACCCCCTCAGGAAGCGAAATATTATAAAATGCCAATTTTGGTTATTTTGGGTGCACACTGTGAACGCCCTGACCACATCAGTTTTAGTGAATATGGATTTTAAAACAATTTGACATTCTGGACCACCCCCTCGGGCAGTGGTGTCATCGTGGTTACTCCAAGTTACTCACTGAGTAACCAGCTCTTCAGTTCAAAAAAAAAAAAAAAAAAAAATTTTCAGGATGCAAAATATAATAAAATACCAATTTTGGTTATTTTGGGTGCACACTGTGAACGCCCTGACCACATCAGTTTTAGTGAATATGGATTTTTAAACAATTTGACATTCTGGACCGCCCCCTCAGGAAGCGAAATATTATAAAATGCCAATTTTGGTTATTTTGGGTGCACACTGTGAACGCCCTGACCACATCAGTTTTAGTGAATATGGATTTTAAAACAATTTGACATTCTGGACCACCCCCTCGGGCAGTGGTGTCATCGTGGTTACTCCAAGTTACTCACTGAGTAACCAGCTCTTCAGTTCAAAAAAAAAAAAAAAAATTTTTCAGGATGCAAAATATAATAAAATACCAATTTTGGTTATTTTGGGTGCACACTGTGAACGCCCTGACCACATCAGTTTTAGTGAATATGGATTTTTAAACAATTTGACATTCTGGACCGCCCCCTCAGGAAGCGAAATATTATAAAATGCCAATTTTGGTTATTTTGGGTGCACACTGTGAACGCCCTGACCACATCAGTTTTAGTGAATATGGATTTTAAAACAATTTGACATTCTGGACCACCCCCTCAGGAAGCGAAATATTATAAAATGCCAATTTTGGTTATTTTGGGTGCACACTGTGAACGCCCTGACCACATCAGTTTTAGTGAATATGGATTTTAAAACAATTTGACATTCTGGACCACCCCCTCAGGAAGCGAAATATTATAAAATGCCAATTTTGGTTATTTTGGGTGCACACTGTGAACGCCCTGACCACATCAGTTTTAGTGAATATGGATTTTAAAACAATTTGACATTCTGGACCACCCCCTCGGCCCAGAATGTCAAATTGTTTTAAAATCCATATTCACTAAAACTGATGTGGTCAGGGCGTTCACAGTGTGCACCCAAAATAACCAAAATTGGCATTTTATAATATTTCGCTTCCTGAGGGGGCGGTCCAGAATGTCAAATTGTTTAAAAATCCATATTCACTAAAACTGATGTGGTCAGGGCGTTCACAGTGTGCACCCAAAATAACCAAAATTGGTATTTTATTATATTTTGCATCCTGAATTTTTTTTTTTTTTTTTTTGAACTGAAGAGCTGGTTACTCAGTGAGTAACTTGGAGTAACCACGATGACACCACTGCCCGAGGGGGTGGTCCAGAATGTCAAATTGTTTTAAAATCCATATTCACTAAAACTGATGTGGTCAGGGCGTTCACAGTGTGCACCCAAAATAACCAAAATTGGCATTTTATAATATTTCGCTTCCTGAGGGGGCGGTCCAGAATGTCAAATTGTTTAAAAATCCATATTCACTAAAACTGATGTGGTCAGGGCGTTCACAGTGTGCACCCAAAATAACCAAAATTGGTATTTTATTATATTTTGCATCCTGAAAAATTTTTTTTTTTTTTTTTTGAACTGAAGAGCTGGTTACTCAGTGAGTAACTTGGAGTAACCACGATGACACCACTGCCCGAGGGGGTGGTCCAGAATGTCAAATTGTTTTAAAATCCATATTCACTAAAACTGATGTGGTCAGGGCGTTCACAGTGTGCACCCAAAATAACCAAAATTGGCATTTTATAATATTTCGCTTCCTGAGGGGGTGGTCCAGAATGTCAAATTGTTTTAAAATCCATATTCACTAAAACTGATGTGGTCAGGGCGTTCACAGTGTGCACCCAAAATAACCAAAATTGGCATTTTATAATATTTCGCTTCCTGAGGGGGTGGTCCAGAATGTCAAATTGTTTTAAAATTCATATTCACTAAAACTGATGTGGTCAGGGCGTTCACAGTGTGCACCCAAAATAACCAAAATTGGTATTTTATTATATTTTGCATCCTGAAAATTTTTTTTTTTTTTTTTTGAACTGAAGAGCTGGTTACTCAGTGAGTAACTTGGAGTAACCACGATGACACCACTGCCCGAGGGGGTGGTCCAGAATGTCAAATTGTTTTAAAATCCATATTCACTAAAACTGATGTGGTCAGGGCGTTCACAGTGTGCACCCAAAATAACCAAAATTGGCATTTTATAATATTTCGCTTCCTGAGGGGGTGGTCCAGAATGTCAAATTGTTTTAAAATCCATATTCACTAAAACTGATGTGGTCAGGGCGTTCACAGTGTGCACCCAAAATAACCAAAATTGGCATTTTATAATATTTCGCTTCCTGAGGGGGTGGTCCAGAATGTCAAATTGTTTTAAAATCCATATTCACTAAAACTGATGTGGTCAGGGCGTTCACAGTGTGCACCCAAAATAACCAAAATTGGCATTTTATAATATTTCGCTTCCTGAGGGGGCGGTCCAGAATGTCAAATTGTTTAAAAATCCATATTCACTAAAACTGATGTGGTCAGGGCGTTCACAGTGTGCACCCAAAATAACCAAAATTGGTATTTTATTATATTTTGCATCCTGAATTTTTTTTTTTTTTTTTTTTTTTGAACTGAAGAGCTGGTTACTCAGTGAGTAACTTGGAGTAACCACGATGACACCACTGCCCGAGGGGGTGGTCCAGAATGTCAAATTGTTTTAAAATCCATATTCACTAAAACTGATGTGGTCAGGGCGTTCACAGTGTGCACCCAAAATAACCAAAATTGGCATTTTATAATATTTCGCTTCCTGAGGGGGCGGTCCAGAATGTCAAATTGTTTAAAAATCCATATTCACTAAAACTGATGTGGTCAGGGCGTTCACAGTGTGCACCCAAAATAACCAAAATTGGTATTTTATTATATTTTGCATCCTGAAAAATTTTTTTTTTTTTTTTTTTGAACTGAAGAGCTGGTTACTCAGTGAGTAACTTGGAGTAACCACGATGACACCACTGCCCGAGGGGGTGGTCCAGAATGTCAAATTGTTTTAAAATCCATATTCACTAAAACTGATGTGGTCAGGGCGTTCACAGTGTGCACCCAAAATAACCAAAATTGGCATTTTATAATATTTCGCTTCCTGAGGGGGTGGTCCAGAATGTCAAATTGTTTTAAAATCCATATTCACTAAAACTGATGTGGTCAGGGCGTTCACAGTGTGCACCCAAAATAACCAAAATTGGCATTTTATAATATTTCGCTTCCTGAGGGGGCGGTCCAGAATGTCAAATTGTTTAAAAATCCATATTCACTAAAACTGATGTGGTCAGGGCGTTCACAGTGTGCACCCAAAATAACCAAAATTGGTATTTTATTATATTTTGCATCCTGAAAAAAATTTTTTTTTTTTTTTTTTGAACTGAAGAGCTGGTTACTCAGTGAGTAACTTGGAGTAACCACGATGACACCACTGCCCGAGGGGGTGGTCCAGAATGTCAAATTGTTTTAAAATCCATATTCACTAAAACTGATGTGGTCAGGGCGTTCACAGTGTGCACCCAAAATAACCAAAATTGGCATTTTATAATATTTCGCTTCCT
>NW_026917598.1:0-85817 GCF_035046485.1 Aedes albopictus
CTGTCGAACATTTGCTCGGTTGATTTTCTGAATTTTCTCTTCAATACAAGTGTTAATATTAAAAATATGGTAAACGATGACTTTAAATTCTACTTACTATATTCCTCCGGGTTCATCATGGGGTGGATGATGATCGGATAGCAGGCCAATCCAATCAGCCCTACGAGGCCACCAATGAACAAGGCGTAATTTTTCCCTTGCAGTCTGATCGGTGCCATTGTTTTGTGGATCTGTCTTATTTTGATGTAAAAATAGAGAATTTATTGCCAAATTTCGCCGTAAATTGCAAGAAATTGCTTCACTCCGGGCCGAATATTGTGAAATGTTATGCAAAACGCGCCGAACCGAACATCGCGAGCAAAACACATGACATTGACAGTTCTCTTTTGCATGCATTTTCCGCATTTTCCTTTACAAATGCATTCCGATGCAATCGTGTTAGAGTCAAGTCAGGCACTAAAATCCGAGGCACTAAAAAAATTATTTGACCGACCAGCACGCCATCTACATAAGAATACGTGAACGACAACCTTTGATGATGGCATGAAATATTTCATGAACAGCCTTCACAAATTACGTAAAAACTGATGACAACCAAGCACTAAAATTGCATGCAATATATTTTTGTGCCTTAGGCTAGCGAATAAAAAAATGAATATTTAAGATTAAGGCAGGCCGAAAAAGGTGTATGGCGTGACGAATAAAATAAATTTTTAACGAAATAACAGTTTCACCAAACCATCCCTAGTCGAAAGAAGACACACTGAGCTATCATCCGACGGGTAGCATGGATACTGAATCGTAAAAAATATGCAATTTCAGGACTTTTTGCATTTTGGGAGTTTCAAGGAATTTCACTATAGAAAATATTTGACGAATAAAATAAATTTTTAACGAAATAACAGTTTCACCAAACCATCCCTAGTCGAAAGAAGACACACTGAGCTATCATTCGACGGGTAGCATGGATACTGAATCGTAAAATATATGCACTTTGAGGAATTTTTGCATTTTGGGAGTTTCAAGGAATTTCACTATAGAAAATATTTGACGAATAAAATAAATTTTTAACGAAATAACAGTTTCACCAAACCGTCCCTAGTCGAAAGAAGACACACTGAGCTATCATCCGACGGGTAGCATGGATACTGAATCGTAAAATATATGCACTTTGAGGAGTTTTTGTATTTTAGTGGTTCAAAGGAATTTCACCATAGAAAATATTTGACGAATAAAATAAATTTTTAACGAAATAACAGTTTCACCAAACCATCCCTAGTCGAAAGAAGACACACTGAGCTATCATCCGACGGGTAGCATGGATACTGAATCGTAAAATATATGCACTTTGTGGAGTTTTTGTATTTTAGTGGTTCAAAGGAATTTCACCATAGAAAATATTTGACGAATAAAATAAATTTTTAACGAAATAACAGTTTCACCAAACCATCCCTAGTCGAAAGAAGACACACTGAGCTATCATCCGACGGGTAGCATGGATACTGAATCGTAAAAAATATGCACTTTCAGGACTTTTTGCATTTTGGGAGTTTCAAGGAATTTCACTATAGAAAATATTTGACGAATAAAATAAATTTTTAACGAAATAACAGTTTCACCAAACCATCCCTAGTCGAAAGAAGACACACTGAGCTATCATTCGACGGGTAGCATGGATACTGAATCGTAAAATATATGCACTTTGAGGAGTTTTTGCATTTTGGGAGTTTCAAGGAATTTCACTATAGAAAATATTTGACGAATAAAATAAATTTTTAACGAAATAACAGTTTCACCAAACCATCCCTAGTCGAAAGAAGACACACTGAGCTATCATTCGACGGGTAGCATGGATACTGAATCGTAAAATATATGCACTTTGAGGAATTTTTGCATTTTGGGAGTTTCAAGGAATTTCACTATAGAAAATATTTGACGAATAAAATAAATTTTTAACGAAATAACAGTTTCACCAAACCGTCCCTAGTCGAAAGAAGACACACTGAGCTATCATCCGACGGGTAGCATGGATACTGAATCGTAAAAAATATGCACTTTCAGGACTTTTTGCATTTTGGGAGTTTCAAGGAATTTCACTATAGAAAATATTTGACGAATAAAATAAATTTTTAACGAAATAACAGTTTCACCAAACCATCCCTAGTCGAAAGAAGACACACTGAGCTATCATCCGACGGGTAGCATGGATACTGAATCGTAAAATATATGCACTTTGAGGAGTTTTTGTATTTTAGTGGTTCAAAGGAATTTCACCATAGAAAATATTTGACGAATAAAATAAATTTTTAACGAAATAACAGTTTCACCAAACCATCCCTAGTCGAAAGAAGACACACTGAGCTATCATCCGACGGGTAGCATGGATACTGAATCGTAAAAAATATGCACTTTCAGGACTTTTTGCATTTTGGGAGTTTCAAGGAATTTCACTATAGAAAATATTTGACGAATAAAATAAATTTTTAACGAAATAACAGTTTCACCAAACCATCCCTAGTCGAAAGAAGACACACTGAGCTATCATTCGACGGGTAGCATGGATACTGAATCGTAAAATATATGCACTTTGAGGAGTTTTTGCATTTTGGGAGTTTCAAGGAATTTCACTATAGAAAATATTTGACGAATAAAATAAATTTTTAACGAAATAACAGTTTCACCAAACCGTCCCTAGTTGATAGAAAACACTCTGAGCTATCATCCGACGGGTAGCATGGATACTGAATCGTAAAATATATGCACTTTGAGGAGTTTTTGCATTTTGGGAGTTTCAAGGAATTTCACTATAGAAAATATTTGACGAATAAAATAAATTTTTAACGAAATAACAGTTTCACCAAACCATCCCTAGTCGAAAGAAGACACACTGAGCTATCATCCGACGGGTAGCATGGATACTGAATCGTAAAAAATATGCACTTTCAGGACTTTTTGCATTTTGGGAGTTTCAAGGAATTTCACCATAGAAAATATTTGACGAATAAAATAAATTTTTAACGAAATAACAGTTTCACCAAACCGTCCCTAGTCAAAAGAAGACACACTGAGCTATCATCCGACGGGTAGCATGGATACTGAATCGTAAAATATATGCACTTTGAGGAGTTTTTGCATTTTGGGAGTTTCAAGGAATTTCACTATAGAAAATATTTGACGAATAAAATAAATTTTTAACGAAATAACAGTTTCACCAAACCGTCCCTAGTCAAAAGAAGACACACTGAGCTATCATCCGACGGGTAGCATGGATACTGAATCGTAAAAAATATGCACTTTCAGGACTTTTTGCATTTTGGGAGTTTCAAGGAATTTCACCATAGAAAATATTTGACGAATAAAATAAATTTTTAACGAAATAACAGTTTCACCAAACCGTCCCTAGTCAAAAGAAGACACACTGAGCTATCATCCGACGGGTAGCATGGATACTGAATCGTAAAATATATGCACTTTGAGGAGTTTTTGCATTTTGGGAGTTTCAAGGAATTTCACCATAGAAAATATTTGACGAATAAAATAAATTTTTAACGAAATAACAGTTTCACCAAACCGTCCCTAGTCAAAAGAAGACACACTGAGCTATCATCCGACGGGTAGCATGGATACTGAATCGTAAAATATATGCACTTTGAGGAGTTTTTGTATTTTAGTGGTTCAAAGGAATTTCACCATAGAAAATATTTGACGAATAAAATAAATTTTTAACGAAATAACAGTTTCACCAAACCATCCCTAGTCGAAAGAAGACACACTGAGCTATCATCCGACGGGTAGCATGGATACTGAATCGTAAAAAATATGCAATTTCAGGACTTTTTGCATTTTGGGAGTTTCAAGGAATTTCACTATAGAAAATATTTGACGAATAAAATAAATTTTTAACGAAATAACAGTTTCACCAAACCATCCCTAGTCGAAAGAAGACACACTGAGCTATCATTCGACGGGTAGCATGGATACTGAATCGTAAAATATATGCACTTTGAGGAATTTTTGCATTTTGGGAGTTTCAAGGAATTTCACTATAGAAAATATTTGACGAATAAAATAAATTTTTAACGAAATAACAGTTTCACCAAACCGTCCCTAGTCGAAAGAAGACACACTGAGCTATCATCCGACGGGTAGCATGGATACTGAATCGTAAAATATATGCACTTTGAGGAGTTTTTGTATTTTAGTGGTTCAAAGGAATTTCACCATAGAAAATATTTGACGAATAAAATAAATTTTTAACGAAATAACAGTTTCACCAAACCATCCCTAGTCGAAAGAAGACACACTGAGCTATCATCCGACGGGTAGCATGGATACTGAATCGTAAAATATATGCACTTTGAGGAGTTTTTGTATTTTAGTGGTTCAAAGGAATTTCACCATAGAAAATATTTGACGAATAAAATAAATTTTTAACGAAATAACAGTTTCACCAAACCATCCCTAGTCGAAAGAAGACACACTGAGCTATCATCCGACGGGTAGCATGGATACTGAATCGTAAAAAATATGCACTTTCAGGACTTTTTGCATTTTGGGAGTTTCAAGGAATTTCACTATAGAAAATATTTGACGAATAAAATAAATTTTTAACGAAATAACAGTTTCACCAAACCATCCCTAGTCGAAAGAAGACACACTGAGCTATCATTCGACGGGTAGCATGGATACTGAATCGTAAAATATATGCACTTTGAGGAGTTTTTGCATTTTGGGAGTTTCAAGGAATTTCACTATAGAAAATATTTGACGAATAAAATAAATTTTTAACGAAATAACAGTTTCACCAAACCATCCCTAGTCGAAAGAAGACACACTGAGCTATCATTCGACGGGTAGCATGGATACTGAATCGTAAAATATATGCACTTTGAGGAATTTTTGCATTTTGGGAGTTTCAAGGAATTTCACTATAGAAAATATTTGACGAATAAAATAAATTTTTAACGAAATAACAGTTTCACCAAACCGTCCCTAGTCGAAAGAAGACACACTGAGCTATCATCCGACGGGTAGCATGGATACTGAATCGTAAAAAATATGCACTTTCAGGACTTTTTGCATTTTGGGAGTTTCAAGGAATTTCACTATAGAAAATATTTGACGAATAAAATAAATTTTTAACGAAATAACAGTTTCACCAAACCATCCCTAGTCGAAAGAAGACACACTGAGCTATCATCCGACGGGTAGCATGGATACTGAATCGTAAAATATATGCACTTTGAGGAGTTTTTGTATTTTAGTGGTTCAAAGGAATTTCACCATAGAAAATATTTGACGAATAAAATAAATTTTTAACGAAATAACAGTTTCACCAAACCATCCCTAGTCGAAAGAAGACACACTGAGCTATCATCCGACGGGTAGCATGGATACTGAATCGTAAAAAATATGCACTTTCAGGACTTTTTGCATTTTGGGAGTTTCAAGGAATTTCACTATAGAAAATATTTGACGAATAAAATAAATTTTTAACGAAATAACAGTTTCACCAAACCATCCCTAGTCGAAAGAAGACACACTGAGCTATCATTCGACGGGTAGCATGGATACTGAATCGTAAAATATATGCACTTTGAGGAGTTTTTGCATTTTGGGAGTTTCAAGGAATTTCACTATAGAAAATATTTGACGAATAAAATAAATTTTTAACGAAATAACAGTTTCACCAAACCGTCCCTAGTTGATAGAAAACACTCTGAGCTATCATCCGACGGGTAGCATGGATACTGAATCGTAAAATATATGCACTTTGAGGAGTTTTTGCATTTTGGGAGTTTCAAGGAATTTCACTATAGAAAATATTTGACGAATAAAATAAATTTTTAACGAAATAACAGTTTCACCAAACCATCCCTAGTCGAAAGAAGACACACTGAGCTATCATCCGACGGGTAGCATGGATACTGAATCGTAAAAAATATGCACTTTCAGGACTTTTTGCATTTTGGGAGTTTCAAGGAATTTCACCATAGAAAATATTTGACGAATAAAATAAATTTTTAACGAAATAACAGTTTCACCAAACCGTCCCTAGTCAAAAGAAGACACACTGAGCTATCATCCGACGGGTAGCATGGATACTGAATCGTAAAATATATGCACTTTGAGGAGTTTTTGCATTTTGGGAGTTTCAAGGAATTTCACTATAGAAAATATTTGACGAATAAAATAAATTTTTAACGAAATAACAGTTTCACCAAACCGTCCCTAGTCAAAAGAAGACACACTGAGCTATCATCCGACGGGTAGCATGGATACTGAATCGTAAAAAATATGCACTTTCAGGACTTTTTGCATTTTGGGAGTTTCAAGGAATTTCACCATAGAAAATATTTGACGAATAAAATAAATTTTTAACGAAATAACAGTTTCACCAAACCGTCCCTAGTCAAAAGAAGACACACTGAGCTATCATCCGACGGGTAGCATGGATACTGAATCGTAAAATATATGCACTTTGAGGAGTTTTTGCATTTTGGGAGTTTCAAGGAATTTCACCATAGAAAATATTTGACGAATAAAATAAATTTTTAACGAAATAACAGTTTCACCAAACCGTCCCTAGTCAAAAGAAGACACACTGAACTATCATCCGACGGGTAGCATGGATACTGAATCGTAAAATATATGCACTTTGAGGAGTTTTTGTATTTTAGTGGTTCAAAGGAATTTCACCATAGAAAATATTTGACGAATAAAATAAATTTTTAACGAAATAACAGTTTCACCAAACCATCCCTAGTCGAAAGAAGACACACTGAGCTATCATCCGACGGGTAGCATGGATACTGAATCGTAAAAAATATGCAATTTCAGGACTTTTTGCATTTTGGGAGTTTCAAGGAATTTCACTATAGAAAATATTTGACGAATAAAATAAATTTTTAACGAAATAACAGTTTCACCAAACCATCCCTAGTCGAAAGAAGACACACTGAGCTATCATTCGACGGGTAGCATGGATACTGAATCGTAAAATATATGCACTTTGAGGAGTTTTTGCATTTTGGGAGTTTCAAGGAATTTCACTATAGAAAATATTTGACGAATAAAATAAATTTTTAACGAAATAACAGTTTCACCAAACCATCCCTAGTCGAAAGAAGACACACTGAGCTATCATTCGACGGGTAGCATGGATACTGAATCGTAAAATATATGCACTTTGAGGAATTTTTGCATTTTGGGAGTTTCAAGGAATTTCACTATAGAAAATATTTGACGAATAAAATAAATTTTTAACGAAATAACAGTTTCACCAAACCGTCCCTAGTCGAAAGAAGACACACTGAGCTATCATCCGACGGGTAGCATGGATACTGAATCGTAAAATATATGCACTTTGAGGAGTTTTTGTATTTTAGTGGTTCAAAGGAATTTCACCATAGAAAATATTTGACGAATAAAATAAATTTTTAACGAAATAACAGTTTCACCAAACCATCCCTAGTCGAAAGAAGACACACTGAGCTATCATCCGACGGGTAGCATGGATACTGAATCGTAAAATATATGCACTTTGAGGAGTTTTTGTATTTTAGTGGTTCAAAGGAATTTCACCATAGAAAATATTTGACGAATAAAATAAATTTTTAACGAAATAACAGTTTCACCAAACCATCCCTAGTCGAAAGAAGACACACTGAGCTATCATCCAACGGGTAGCATGGATACTGAATCGTAAAAAATATGCACTTTCAGGACTTTTTGCATTTTGGGAGTTTCAAGGAATTTCACTATAGAAAATATTTGACGAATAAAATAAATTTTTAACGAAATAACAGTTTCACCAAACCATCCCTAGTCGAAAGAAGACACACTGAGCTATCATTCGACGGGTAGCATGGATACTGAATCGTAAAATATATGCACTTTGAGGAGTTTTTGCATTTTGGGAGTTTCAAGGAATTTCACTATAGAAAATATTTGACGAATAAAATAAATTTTTAACGAAATAACAGTTTCACCAAACCATCCCTAGTCGAAAGAAGACACACTGAGCTATCATTCGACGGGTAGCATGGATACTGAATCGTAAAATATATGCACTTTGAGGAATTTTTGCATTTTGGGAGTTTCAAGGAATTTCACTATAGAAAATATTTGACGAATAAAATAAATTTTTAACGAAATAACAGTTTCACCAAACCGTCCCTAGTCGAAAGAAGACACACTGAGCTATCATCCGACGGGTAGCATGGATACTGAATCGTAAAAAATATGCACTTTCAGGACTTTTTGCATTTTGGGAGTTTCAAGGAATTTCACTATAGAAAATATTTGACGAATAAAATAAATTTTTAACGAAATAACAGTTTCACCAAACCATCCCTAGTCGAAAGAAGACACACTGAGCTATCATCCGACGGGTAGCATGGATACTGAATCGTAAAATATATGCACTTTGAGGAGTTTTTGTATTTTAGTGGTTCAAAGGAATTTCACCATAGAAAATATTTGACGAATAAAATAAATTTTTAACGAAATAACAGTTTCACCAAACCATCCCTAGTCGAAAGAAGACACACTGAGCTATCATCCGACGGGTAGCATGGATACTGAATCGTAAAAAATATGCACTTTCAGGACTTTTTGCATTTTGGGAGTTTCAAGGAATTTCACTATAGAAAATATTTGACGAATAAAATAAATTTTTAACGAAATAACAGTTTCACCAAACCATCCCTAGTCGAAAGAAGACACACTGAGCTATCATTCGACGGGTAGCATGGATACTGAATCGTAAAATATATGCACTTTGAGGAGTTTTTGCATTTTGGGAGTTTCAAGGAATTTCACTATAGAAAATATTTGACGAATAAAATAAATTTTTAACGAAATAACAGTTTCACCAAACCGTCCCTAGTTGATAGAAAACACTCTGAGCTATCATCCGACGGGTAGCATGGATACTGAATCGTAAAATATATGCACTTTGAGGAGTTTTTGCATTTTGGGAGTTTCAAGGAATTTCACTATAGAAAATATTTGACGAATAAAATAAATTTTTAACGAAATAACAGTTTCACCAAACCATCCCTAGTCGAAAGAAGACACACTGAGCTATCATTCGACGGGTAGCATGGATACTGAATCGTAAAAAATATGCACTTTCAGGACTTTTTGCATTTTGGGAGTTTCAAGGAATTTCACCATAGAAAATATTTGACGAATAAAATAAATTTTTAACGAAATAACAGTTTCACCAAACCGTCCCTAGTCAAAAGAAGACACACTGAGCTATCATCCGACGGGTAGCATGGATACTGAATCGTAAAATATATGCACTTTGAGGAGTTTTTGCATTTTGGGAGTTTCAAGGAATTTCACTATAGAAAATATTTGACGAATAAAATAAATTTTTAACGAAATAACAGTTTCACCAAACCGTCCCTAGTCAAAAGAAGACACACTGAGCTATCATCCGACGGGTAGCATGGATACTGAATCGTAAAAAATATGCACTTTCAGGACTTTTTGCATTTTGGGAGTTTCAAGGAATTTCACCATAGAAAATATTTGACGAATAAAATAAATTTTTAACGAAATAACAGTTTCACCAAACCGTCCCTAGTCAAAAGAAGACACACTGAGCTATCATCCGACGGGTAGCATGGATACTGAATCGTAAAATATATGCACTTTGAGGAGTTTTTGTATTTTAGTGGTTCAAAGGAATTTTACCATAGAAAATATTTGACGAATAAAATAAATTTTTAACGAAATAACAGTTTCACCAAACCATCCCTAGTCGAAAGAAGACACACTGAGCTATCATCCGACGGGTAGCATGGATACTGAATCGTAAAATATATGCACTTTGAGGAGTTTTTGTATTTTAGTGGTTCAAAGGAATTTTACCATAGAAAATATTTGACGAATAAAATAAATTTTTAACGAAATAACAGTTTCACCAAACCATCCCTAGTCGAAAGAAGACACACTGAGCTATCATCCGACGGGTAGCATGGATACTGAATCGTAAAAAATATGCACTTTCAGGACTTTTTGCATTTTGGGAGTTTCAAGGAATTTCACTATAGAAAATATTTGACGAATAAAATAAATTTTTAACGAAATAACAGTTTCACCAAACCATCCCTAGTCGAAAGAAGACACACTGAGCTATCATCCGACGGGTAGCATGGATACTGAATCGTAAAATATATGCACTTTGAGGAGTTTTTGTATTTTAGTGGTTCAAAGGAATTTCACCATAGAAAATATTTGACGAATAAAATAAATTTTTAACGAAATAACAGTTTCACCAAACCATCCCTAGTCGAAAGAAGACACACTGAGCTATCATCCGACGGGTAGCATGGATACTGAATCGTAAAAAATATGCACTTTCAGGACTTTTTGCATTTTGGGAGTTTCAAGGAATTTCACTATAGAAAATATTTGACGAATAAAATAAATTTTTAACGAAATAACAGTTTCACCAAACCATCCCTAGTCGAAAGAAGACACACTGAGCTATCATTCGACGGGTAGCATGGATACTGAATCGTAAAATATATGCACTTTGAGGAGTTTTTGCATTTTGGGAGTTTCAAGGAATTTCACTATAGAAAATATTTGACGAATAAAATAAATTTTTAACGAAATAACAGTTTCACCAAACCATCCCTAGTCGAAAGAAGACACACTGAGCTATCATTCGACGGGTAGCATGGATACTGAATCGTAAAATATATGCACTTTGAGGAATTTTTGCATTTTGGGAGTTTCAAGGAATTTCACTATAGAAAATATTTGACGAATAAAATAAATTTTTAACGAAATAACAGTTTCACCAAACCGTCCCTAGTCGAAAGAAGACACACTGAGCTATCATCCGACGGGTAGCATGGATACTGAATCGTAAAAAATATGCACTTTCAGGACTTTTTGCATTTTGGGAGTTTCAAGGAATTTCACTATAGAAAATATTTGACGAATAAAATAAATTTTTAACGAAATAACAGTTTCACCAAACCATCCCTAGTCGAAAGAAGACACACTGAGCTATCATCCGACGGGTAGCATGGATACTGAATCGTAAAATATATGCACTTTGAGGAGTTTTTGTATTTTAGTGGTTCAAAGGAATTTCACCATAGAAAATATTTGACGAATAAAATAAATTTTTAACGAAATAACAGTTTCACCAAACCATCCCTAGTCGAAAGAAGACACACTGAGCTATCATCCGACGGGTAGCATGGATACTGAATCGTAAAAAATATGCACTTTCAGGACTTTTTGCATTTTGGGAGTTTCAAGGAATTTCACTATAGAAAATATTTGACGAATAAAATAAATTTTTAACGAAATAACAGTTTCACCAAACCGTCCCTAGTTGATAGAAAACACTCTGAGCTATCATCCGACGGGTAGCATGGATACTGAATCGTAAAATATATGCACTTTGAGGAGTTTTTGCATTTTGGGAGTTTCAAGGAATTTCACTATAGAAAATATTTGACGAATAAAATAAATTTTTAACGAAATAACAGTTTCACCAAACCATCCCTAGTCGAAAGAAGACACACTGAGCTATCATCCGACGGGTAGCATGGATACTGAATCGTAAAAAATATGCACTTTCAGGACTTTTTGCATTTTGGGAGTTTCAAGGAATTTCACCATAGAAAATATTTGACGAATAAAATAAATTTTTAACGAAATAACAGTTTCACCAAACCGTCCCTAGTCAAAAGAAGACACACTGAGCTATCATCCGACGGGTAGCATGGATACTGAATCGTAAAATATATGCACTTTGAGGAGTTTTTGCATTTTGGGAGTTTCAAGGAATTTCACTATAGAAAATATTTGACGAATAAAATAAATTTTTAACGAAATAACAGTTTCACCAAACCGTCCCTAGTCAAAAGAAGACACACTGAGCTATCATCCGACGGGTAGCATGGATACTGAATCGTAAAAAATATGCACTTTCAGGACTTTTTGCATTTTGGGAGTTTCAAGGAATTTCACCATAGAAAATATTTGACGAATAAAATAAATTTTTAACGAAATAACAGTTTCACCAAACCGTCCCTAGTCAAAAGAAGACACACTGAGCTATCATCCGACGGGTAGCATGGATACTGAATCGTAAAATATATGCACTTTGAGGAGTTTTTGCATTTTGGGAGTTTCAAGGAATTTCACCATAGAAAATATTTGACGAATAAAATAAATTTTTAACGAAATAACAGTTTCACCAAACCGTCCCTAGTCAAAAGAAGACACACTGAGCTATCATCCGACGGGTAGCATGGATACTGAATCGTAAAATATATGCACTTTGAGGAGTTTTTGTATTTTAGTGGTTCAAAGGAATTTCACCATAGAAAATATTTGACGAATAAAATAAATTTTTAACGAAATAACAGTTTCACCAAACCATCCCTAGTCGAAAGAAGACACACTGAGCTATCATCCGACGGGTAGCATGGATACTGAATCGTAAAAAATATGCAATTTCAGGACTTTTTGCATTTTGGGAGTTTCAAGGAATTTCACTATAGAAAATATTTGACGAATAAAATAAATTTTTAACGAAATAACAGTTTCACCAAACCATCCCTAGTCGAAAGAAGACACACTGAGCTATCATTCGACGGGTAGCATGGATACTGAATCGTAAAATATATGCACTTTGAGGAGTTTTTGCATTTTGGGAGTTTCAAGGAATTTCACTATAGAAAATATTTGACGAATAAAATAAATTTTTAACGAAATAACAGTTTCACCAAACCATCCCTAGTCGAAAGAAGACACACTGAGCTATCATTCGACGGGTAGCATGGATACTGAATCGTAAAATATATGCACTTTGAGGAATTTTTGCATTTTGGGAGTTTCAAGGAATTTCACTATAGAAAATATTTGACGAATAAAATAAATTTTTAACGAAATAACAGTTTCACCAAACCGTCCCTAGTCGAAAGAAGACACACTGAGCTATCATCCGACGGGTAGCATGGATACTGAATCGTAAAATATATGCACTTTGAGGAGTTTTTGTATTTTAGTGGTTCAAAGGAATTTCACCATAGAAAATATTTGACGAATAAAATAAATTTTTAACGAAATAACAGTTTCACCAAACCATCCCTAGTCGAAAGAAGACACACTGAGCTATCATCCGACGGGTAGCATGGATACTGAATCGTAAAATATATGCACTTTGAGGAGTTTTTGTATTTTAGTGGTTCAAAGGAATTTCACCATAGAAAATATTTGACGAATAAAATAAATTTTTAACGAAATAACAGTTTCACCAAACCATCCCTAGTCGAAAGAAGACACACTGAGCTATCATCCGACGGGTAGCATGGATACTGAATCGTAAAAAATATGCACTTTCAGGACTTTTTGCATTTTGGGAGTTTCAAGGAATTTCACTATAGAAAATATTTGACGAATAAAATAAATTTTTAACGAAATAACAGTTTCACCAAACCATCCCTAGTCGAAAGAAGACACACTGAGCTATCATTCGACGGGTAGCATGGATACTGAATCGTAAAATATATGCACTTTGAGGAGTTTTTGCATTTTGGGAGTTTCAAGGAATTTCACTATAGAAAATATTTGACGAATAAAATAAATTTTTAACGAAATAACAGTTTCACCAAACCATCCCTAGTCGAAAGAAGACACACTGAGCTATCATTCGACGGGTAGCATGGATACTGAATCGTAAAATATATGCACTTTGAGGAATTTTTGCATTTTGGGAGTTTCAAGGAATTTCACTATAGAAAATATTTGACGAATAAAATAAATTTTTAACGAAATAACAGTTTCACCAAACCGTCCCTAGTCGAAAGAAGACACACTGAGCTATCATCCGACGGGTAGCATGGATACTGAATCGTAAAAAATATGCACTTTCAGGACTTTTTGCATTTTGGGAGTTTCAAGGAATTTCACTATAGAAAATATTTGACGAATAAAATAAATTTTTAACGAAATAACAGTTTCACCAAACCATCCCTAGTCGAAAGAAGACACACTGAGCTATCATCCGACGGGTAGCATGGATACTGAATCGTAAAATATATGCACTTTGAGGAGTTTTTGTATTTTAGTGGTTCAAAGGAATTTCACCATAGAAAATATTTGACGAATAAAATAAATTTTTAACGAAATAACAGTTTCACCAAACCATCCCTAGTCGAAAGAAGACACACTGAGCTATCATCCGACGGGTAGCATGGATACTGAATCGTAAAAAATATGCACTTTCAGGACTTTTTGCATTTTGGGAGTTTCAAGAAATTTCACCATAGAAAATATTTGACGAATAAAATAAATTTTTAACGAAATAACAGTTTCACCAAACCGTCCCTAGTCAAAAGAAGACACACTGAGCTATCATCCGACGGGTAGCATGGATACTGAATCGTAAAATATATGCACTTTGAGGAGTTTTTGCATTTTGGGAGTTTCAAGGAATTTCACTATAGAAAATATTTGACGAATAAAATAAATTTTTAACGAAATAACAGTTTCACCAAACCGTCCCTAGTCAAAAGAAGACACACTGAGCTATCATCCGACGGGTAGCATGGATACTGAATCGTAAAAAATATGCACTTTCAGGACTTTTTGCATTTTGGGAGTTTCAAGGAATTTCACCATAGAAAATATTTGACGAATAAAATAAATTTTTAACGAAATAACAGTTTCACCAAACCGTCCCTAGTCAAAAGAAGACACACTGAGCTATCATCCGACGGGTAGCATGGATACTGAATCGTAAAATATATGCACTTTGAGGAGTTTTTGCATTTTGGGAGTTTCAAGGAATTTCACCATAGAAAATATTTGACGAATAAAATAAATTTTTAACGAAATAACAGTTTCACCAAACCGTCCCTAGTCAAAAGAAGACACACTGAGCTATCATCCGACGGGTAGCATGGATACTGAATCGTAAAATATATGCACTTTGAGGAGTTTTTGTATTTTAGTGGTTCAAAGGAATTTCACCATAGAAAATATTTGACGAATAAAATAAATTTTTAACGAAATAACAGTTTCACCAAACCATCCCTAGTCGAAAGAAGACACACTGAGCTATCATCCGACGGGTAGCATGGATACTGAATCGTAAAATATATGCACTTTGAGGAGTTTTTGTATTTTAGTGGTTCAAAGGAATTTCACCATAGAAAATATTTGACGAATAAAATAAATTTTTAACGAAATAACAGTTTCACCAAACCATCCCTAGTCGAAAGAAGACACACTGAGCTATCATCCGACGGGTAGCATGGATACTGAATCGTAAAAAATATGCAATTTCAGGACTTTTTGCATTTTGGGAGTTTCAAGGAATTTCACTATAGAAAATATTTGACGAATAAAATAAATTTTTAACGAAATAACAGTTTCACCAAACCATCCCTAGTCGAAAGAAGACACACTGAGCTATCATTCGACGGGTAGCATGGATACTGAATCGTAAAATATATGCACTTTGAGGAGTTTTTGCATTTTGGGAGTTTCAAGGAATTTCACTATAGAAAATATTTGACGAATAAAATAAATTTTTAACGAAATAACAGTTTCACCAAACCATCCCTAGTCGAAAGAAGACACACTGAGCTATCATTCGACGGGTAGCATGGATACTGAATCGTAAAATATATGCACTTTGAGGAATTTTTGCATTTTGGGAGTTTCAAGGAATTTCACTATAGAAAATATTTGACGAATAAAATAAATTTTTAACGAAATAACAGTTTCACCAAACCATCCCTAGTCGAAAGAAGACACACTGAGCTATCATTCGACGGGTAGCATGGATACTGAATCGTAAAATATATGCACTTTGAGGAGTTTTTGCATTTTGGGAGTTTCAAGGAATTTCACTATAGAAAATATTTGACGAATAAAATAAATTTTTAACGAAATAACAGTTTCACCAAACCGTCCCTAGTTGATAGAAAACACTCTGAGCTATCATCCGACGGGTAGCATGGATACTGAATCGTAAAATATATGCACTTTGAGGAGTTTTTGCATTTTGGGAGTTTCAAGGAATTTCACTATAGAAAATATTTGACGAATAAAATAAATTTTTAACGAAATAACAGTTTCACCAAACCATCCCTAGTCGAAAGAAGACACACTGAGCTATCATCCGACGGGTAGCATGGATACTGAATCGTAAAAAATATGCACTTTCAGGACTTTTTGCATTTTGGGAGTTTCAAGGAATTTCACCATAGAAAATATTTGACGAATAAAATAAATTTTTAACGAAATAACAGTTTCACCAAACCGTCCCTAGTCAAAAGAAGACACACTGAGCTATCATCCGACGGGTAGCATGGATACTGAATCGTAAAATATATGCACTTTGAGGAGTTTTTGCATTTTGGGAGTTTCAAGGAATTTCACTATAGAAAATATTTGACGAATAAAATAAATTTTTAACGAAATAACAGTTTCACCAAACCGTCCCTAGTCAAAAGAAGACACACTGAGCTATCATCCGACGGGTAGCATGGATACTGAATCGTAAAATATATGCACTTTGAGGAGTTTTTGCATTTTGGGAGTTTCAAGGAATTTCACCATAGAAAATATTTGACGAATAAAATAAATTTTTAACGAAATAACAGTTTCACCAAACCGTCCCTAGTCAAAAGAAGACACACTGAGCTATCATCCGACGGGTAGCATGGATACTGAATCGTAAAATATATGCACTTTGAGGAGTTTTTGTATTTTAGTGGTTCAAAGGAATTTCACCATAGAAAATATTTGACGAATAAAATAAATTTTTAACGAAATAACAGTTTCACCAAACCATCCCTAGTCGAAAGAAGACACACTGAGCTATCATCCGACGGGTAGCATGGATACTGAATCGTAAAAAATATGCAATTTCAGGACTTTTTGCATTTTGGGAGTTTCAAGGAATTTCACTATAGAAAATATTTGACGAATAAAATAAATTTTTAACGAAATAACAGTTTCACCAAACCATCCCTAGTCGAAAGAAGACACACTGAGCTATCATTCGACGGGTAGCATGGATACTGAATCGTAAAATATATGCACTTTGAGGAGTTTTTGCATTTTGGGAGTTTCAAGGAATTTCACTATAGAAAATATTTGACGAATAAAATAAATTTTTAACGAAATAACAGTTTCACCAAACCATCCCTAGTCGAAAGAAGACACACTGAGCTATCATTCGACGGGTAGCATGGATACTGAATCGTAAAATATATGCACTTTGAGGAATTTTTGCATTTTGGGAGTTTCAAGGAATTTCACTATAGAAAATATTTGACGAATAAAATAAATTTTTAACGAAATAACAGTTTCACCAAACCATCCCTAGTCGAAAGAAGACACACTGAGCTATCATTCGACGGGTAGCATGGATACTGAATCGTAAAATATATGCACTTTGAGGAGTTTTTGCATTTTGGGAGTTTCAAGGAATTTCACTATAGAAAATATTTGACGAATAAAATAAATTTTTAACGAAATAACAGTTTCACCAAACCGTCCCTAGTTGATAGAAAACATTCTGAGCTATCATCCGACGGGTAGCATGGATACTGAATCGTAAAAAATATGCACTTTCAGGACTTTTTGCATTTTGGGAGTTTCAAGGAATTTCACCATAGAAAATATTTGACGAATAAAATAAATTTTTAACGAAATAACAGTTTCACCAAACCGTCCCTAGTCGAAAGAAGACACACTGAGCTATCATCCGACGGGTAGCATGGATACTGAATCGTAAAATATATGCACTTTGAGGAGTTTTTGTATTTTAGTGGTTCAAAGGAATTTCACCATAGAAAATATTTGACGAATAAAATAAATTTTTAACGAAATAACAGTTTCACCAAACCATCACTAGTCGAAAGAAGACACACTGAGCTATCATTCGACGGGTAGCATGGATACTGAATCGTAAAATATATGCACTTTGAGGAGTTTTTCATTTTGGGAGTTTCAAGGAATTTCACTATAGAAAATATTTGACGAATAAAATAAATTTTTAACGAAATAACAGTTTCACCAAACCATCCCTAGTCGAAAGAAGACACACTGAGCTATCATCCGACGGGTAGCATGGATACTGAATCGTAAAATATATGCACTTTGAGGAGTTTTTGTATTTTAGTGGTTCAAAGGAATTTCACCATAGAAAATATTTGACGAATAAAATAAATTTTTAACGAAATAACAGTTTCACCAAACCATCCCTAGTCGAAAGAAGACACACTGAGCTATCATCCGACGGGTAGCATGGATACTGAATCGTAAAAAATATGCACTTTCAGAACTTTTTGCATTTTGGGAGTTTCAAGGAATTTCACTATAGAAAATATTTAACGAATAAAATAAATTTTTAACGAAATAACAATTTCACCAAACCATCCCTAGTCGAAAGAAGACACACTGAGCTATCATCCGACGGGTAGCATGGATACTGAATCGTAAAATATATGCACTTTGAGGAGTTTTTGCATTTTGGGAGTTTCAAGGAATTTCACTATAGAAAATATTTGACGAATAAAATAAATTTTTAAGGAAATAACAGTTTCACCAAACCATTCCTAGTCGAAAGAAGACACACTGAGCTATCATCCGACGGGTAGCATGGATACTGAATCGTAAAAAATATGCACTTTCAGAACTTTTTGCATTTTGGGAGTTTCAAGGAATTTCACCATAGAAAATATTTGACGAATAAAATAAATTTTTAACGAAATAACAGTTTCACCAAACCGTCCCTAGTCGAAAGAAGACACACTGAGCTATCATCCGACGGGTAGCATGGATACTGAATCGTAAAAAATATGCACTTTCAGGACTTTTTGCATTTTGGGAGTTTCAAGGAATTTCACCATAGAAAATATTTGACGAATAAAATAAATTTTTAACGAAATAACAGTTTCACCAAACCGTCCCTAGTCGAAAGAAGACACACTGAGCTATCATCCGACGGGTAGCATGGATACTGAATCGTAAAATATATGCACTTTGAGGAGTTTTTGCATTTTGGGAGTTTCAAGGAATTTCCCTATAGAAAATATTTGACGAATAAAATAAATTTTTAACGAAATAACAGTTTCACCAAACCATCCCTAGTCGAAAGAAGACACACTGAGCTATCATCCGACGGGTAGCATGGATACTGAATCGTAAAAAATATGCACTTTCAGGACTTTTTGCATTTTGGGAGTTTCAACGAATTTCACTATAGAAAATATTTGACGAATAAAATAAATTTTTAACGAAATAACAGTTTCACCAAACCATCCCTAGTCGAAAGAAGACACACTGAGCTATCATTCGAAGAGTCGCATGGATACTGAATCGTAAAAAATATGCACTTTGAGGAGTTTTTGCATTTTGGGAGTTTCAAGGAATTTCACCATGGAAAATATTTGACGAATAAAATAAATTTTTAACGAAATAACAGTTTCACCAAACCATCCCTAGTCGACAGAAGACACACTGAGCTATCATTCGACGAGTAGCATGGATACTGAATCGTAAAAAATATGCACTTTGAGGAGTTTTTGCATTTTGGGAGTTTCAAGGAATTTCACCATGGAAAATATTTGACGAATAAAATAAATTTTTAACGAAATAACAGTTTCACCAAACCGTCCCTAGTCGAAAGAAGACACACTGAGCTATCATCCAACGGGTAGCATGGATACTGAATCGTAAAAAATATGCACTTTCAGGACTTTTTGTATTTTAGTGGTTCAAAGGAATTTCACTATAGAAAATATTTGACGAATAAAATAAATTTTTAACGAAATAACGGTTTCACCAAACCGTCCCTAGTCGAAAGAAGACACACTGAGCTATCATCCGACGGGTAGCATGGATACTGAATCGTAAAAAATATGCACTTTCAGGACTTTTTGTATTTTAGTGGTTCAAAGGAATTTCACTATAGAAAATATTTGACGAATAAAATAAATTTTTAACGAAATAACAGTTTCACCAAACCATCCCTAGTCGAAAGAAGACACACTGAGCTATCATCCGACGGGTAGCATGGATACTGAATCGTAAAATATATGCACTTTCAGGACTTTTTGCATTTTGGGAGTTTCAAGGAATTTCACTATAGAAAATATTTGACGAATAAAATAAATTTTTAACGAAATAACAGTTTCACCAAACCATCCCTAGTCGAAAGAAGACACACTGAGCTATCATCCGACGGGTAGCATGGATACTGAATCGTAAAATATATGCACTTTGAGGAGTTTTTGTATTTTAGTGGTTCAAAGGAATTTCACCATAGAAAATATTTGACGAATAAAATAAATTTTTAACGAAATAACAGTTTCACCAAACCATCCCTAGTCGAAAGAAGACACACTGAGCTATCATCCGACGGGTAGCATGGATACTGAATCGTAAAATATATGCACTTTGAGGAGTTTTTGCATTTTGGGAGTTTCAAGGAATTTCACTATAGAAAATATTTGACGAATAACATAACTTTTTAACGAAATAACAGTTTCACCAAACCGTCCCTAGTTGAAAGAAGACACACTGAGCTATCATCCGACGGGTAGCATGGATACTGAATCGTATGTAAAACATATGCACTTTCAGGACTTTTTGCATTTTGGGAGTTTCAAGGAATTTCACCATAGAAAATATTTGACAAATAAAATAAATTTTTAACGAAATAACAGTTTCACCAAACCGTCCCTAGTCGAAAGAAGACACACTGAGCTATCATCCGACGGGTAGCATGGATACTGAATCGTAAAAAATATGCACTTTCAGGACTTTTTGTATTTTAGTGGTTAAAAGGAATTTCACCATAGAAAATATTTGACGAATAAAATAAATTTTTAACGAAATAACAGTTTCACCAAACCGTCCCTAGTTGAAAGAAGACACTCTGAGCTATCATCCGACGGGTAGCATGGATACTGAATCGTAAAAAATATGCACTTTCAGGACTTTTTGCATTTTGGGAGTTTCAAGGAATTTCACCATAGAAAATATTTGACGAATAAAATAAATTTTTAACGAAATAACAGTTTCACCAAACCGTCCCTAGTTGATAGAAAACACTCTGAGCTATCATTCGACGGGTAGCATGGATACTGAATCGTAAAAAATATGCTATAGTTTTCTTCATATGCTGGCTGGCAGTCCACTCCATCGTCCGGACGTAACTAAAATTATGCTCTAATGCACCCTTCCAAACCCATGAAGTTATAAAGTCAATATGAAAAACTTATTTTGATGGAACATTATATTAAAATATGGAATATGCAATGAAGGAAATAATGAAATATAATGCAATGACATGTATGTAGCGTAGTGAAAAACAGTATCAATTTAAAGTTTATTTGAAAGATAATATGACGATTCGTTTTATGGTCAAGATGTTAGGGTAGCATAATATTAATAATTATAAAATGACAAACATGGATAGTACAGGAATAATAAACAGAAAACAATCGGAGTTTGCCGTGAGCCTGAGTCTATTACTAATTACATCAAATAAGTCTCATATTATTAAAAACATGACAGGTGATGAGAATTTTAGTCAAAAATTAATTCATAACATTAAGCACATGATTAAACACAAGTTTTAAGATTGAAAAAGACACGGACACCTTCTTCAGCCAGCGGCTATACATACCTAACGAAAAATAACACGTAACACGCATCGCTTAGCATGATGAGAATGGCAGCTCGGTGACTTTAGTGAAATACGTGCTTTCAGTATCAACGTTTATTTGAGAATGATCAGTGTAAGTGTCAGATGTCAGTCTATCTAAGTCAAGGCCTACTGATTGGGAGTAGCTTAGTATCCGACTTAAGTACATGCACAAACACTAAGTACTTCATACTACATTCGGTCATCCTGATCCGTCGATGTCCTCATGGACGTCATAATTTGTATCTGAGAGCGAACCTGTATCAGAGAGCCATTTCCTCATATTATTCGGTGAACAAACTGAGCTGAAAGGTAAGTTTGAAACTTGAAAACCTTCAATGTCAGTTATATGGTATCGATCGTTTGGCAATACTTTATTTATAATGTAAGGGCCTTTAAATCTATTTGAGAGTTTATTATCAGCATTAATTTTAAGAACGACAAGATCGCCTTCTTTATAACCTTGAACAACTTTTCTTTTTCTGTCCACCATTTCCTTATTGTAAACCTGAAGTTTTTCTATATTATCTTTTGCTTGTTCTCGAATTTCTGTAAGATTGTAATTTTGTGTTTGATTTTGATTATTTTTTACGAATATTTCTATATTATTACTTTCATTATTAAGATTATTTTGATGTGTACCAAACAATAATATACTAGGAAAGTTTTTAATTGCTCTATTATATGTATTATTATAAACGAATTCTAAATTTGGAAGTAAGTTATCCCAGTTAAGTTTCGTCTCATCAATTAATTTTGCTAGCATTGGTGTGAGTGTTCTATTAATTCTTTCAGCTTGACCATTAGCTTCGGGAGTATAGGAAGCTGTTTTTATATGCTCAATACAACGATCAGTACAAAATTTTTCAAAATTGGCAGATGTAAAACAGCTACCTCTGTCAGTAATTATTCGTATTGGTTTACTGTAATGATTCATATACAATATTAAATTATCGATAACTTCTTTGGTATTTGTTGATTTAGTAGGATAAAATTTAACATATTTTGTAAACGCATCCACAATTACTAAAATGTACTTAAAATTTCTCGATGATCGTTGTTGAATTGGACCATAATGATTTAAATGAATTGTGTAAAATGGATTTTGACCTTTATCAATGTTTTTAAGAAACCCTTCTTTCTTTGTATCTAAAGGACTATAAAATATACAACTCAAGCAATTTTTTATGTATTTCTTCACTATTTTCCTCATACATGCAAACCAATAAAACTTTTTATTTTCTATCATAGTTTTCTCAATTCCAATGTGTCCAAGTTTACTTACCTTACCGGTCAGGCTAAGGCCGGGGTGGCCTCTGCTGTACATAGTAGCCGCCTCCACTCCACTCGGTCCATGGCTGTTTGTCGCCAGTTCCGCACTCTGCGTAGGATCCGCAGATCGTCCTCCACTTGGTCGATCCACCTAGCTCGCTGCGCTCCACGTCTTCTTGTACCGGTCGGATGACTCTCGAGAACCATTTTAGTCGGGTTGCTATCCGACATCCTGATGACGTGACCCGCCCACCGTAGCCTCCCGATTTTCGCGGTATGGACGATGGTTGGTTCTCTCAGCAGCTGATGCAGCTCGTGGTTCATTCGCCTTCTCCAAGTCCCGTCTTCCATCTGCACTCCGCCGTAGATGGTACGCAACACCTTCCGTTCGAAAACTCCAAGGGCGCGTTGGTCCTCTGCACGTAGGGTCCATGTTTCGTGCCCATAGAGGACGACCGGTCTAATCAGCGTTTTGTAGATGGTTAACTTCGTGTTACGGCGAACTTTATTCGATCGTAGAGTTCTGCGGAGTCCAAAGTACGAACGATTTCCTGCCACAATGCGCCTCTGAATTTCTCTGCTGGTGTCGTTGTCGGCGGTCACCAGTGAGCCCAAGTACACGAATTCTTCAACCGCCTCGATTTCATCACCGTCGATATGAATTCGGGGTGGCGGGCGCGGTGATTCCTCCCTAGAGCCCTTTGCCATCATGTACTTTGTCTTCGACACATTAATGACTAATCCGATTCGCCTGGCTTCACTCTTTAGTCGGATGTACGTTTCCGCCATCGTCTCAAATTTACGAGCAATAATATCAATATCATCGGCGAAACCAAGCAGCTGAACGGACTTCGTGAAAATCGTCCCACTCGTGTTTATCCCCGTTCTTCTTATTACACCCTCCAAAGCAATGTTGAACAGCAAGCACGAAAGACCATCACCTTGCCGTAACCCTCTGCGAGATTCGAAGGGACTCGAGAGTGTCCCTGATACTCGAACTACGCACATCACTCGATCCATCGTCGCCTTGATCAACCGTATCAGTTTATCCGGGAATCCGTATTCGTGCATAATCTGCCATAGCTTTTCTCGATCGATTGTATCATACGCCGATTTGAAATCGATGAACAAGTGATGTGTGGGCACGTTGTATTCGCGGCATTTCTGCAATACCTGGCGGATGGCGAACATCTGGTCCGTTGTAGCGCGTTCACCCATAAATCCAGCCTGATATTGCCCCACGAACTCTCTTGCAATCGGTGATAGACGGCGGCATAAAATTTGAGAGAGTATCTTGTAGGCAGCGCTCAGTAGTGTGATCGCGCGGTAGTTCCCGCAATCCAACTTGTCGCCCTTTTTGTAGATGGGACACACGATACCTTCCATCCATTCCTCCGGTAATACTTCCTCCTCCCAAATCTTGGTAATGACCCAGTGTAGTGCTCTCACCAGTGCTTCTCCACCGTATTTTAGAAGCTCGCTTGGTAGTTGATCTGCTCCAGCGGCTTTGTTGTTTTTCAACCGGCCAACCTCCTCCTCAATCTCTTGAAGGTCAGGGGCTGGAAGTCTTTCGTCCTGTGCACATACTCCTAGATCGGTTACCACGCCACCTTCGGTACTTGCAACGTCGCCATTGAGGTGCTCATCGTAATGCTGCCGCCACCTCTCGACCACCTCACGCTCGCTCGTGAGAATATTCCCGTGATTATCTCGGCACATGTCGGCTTGTGGCACAAAGCCTCTGCGCGAGCGGTTCAGCTTCTCGTAGAACTTTCGTGTGTCCTTAGCGCGGTACAGCTCTTCCATCGCTTCGCGATCTCGTTCTTCCTGCTGGCGCTTCTTCATCCGGAAGACTGAGTTCTGCCTGTTCCGCGCCTGTTTGTAACGTGCCTCATTCGCTCTCGTACGGTGTTGCAGCATTCTCGCCCATGCTGCATTCTTCTCGTTTTTCAACTGTTCACATTCGCCGTCGTACCAGTCGTTTCTGTGATTCGGAGTCGCGAAGCCTAGTGCTGTAGCCGAGGTACTACCTATGGCGGATCGGATGTCCCTCCAGCCATCTTCAAGTGTAGCTGCGCCAAGCTGCTCTTCCGTTGGTAGGGCCACTGCTAACTGCTGCGCGTAGTCTTGAGCCACTTCTACGTTACGAAGTTGCTCGATGTTGAGCCGCGGCGTTCGACTTCGACGCGTGGTGATAACTGTCGAAAGTTTTGAGCGCATGCATACAGCGACTAAGTAGTGATCCGAATCTATATTCGCACTGCGGTATGTGCGGACGTTGGTTATATCTGAGAAGAATTTACCGTCGATTAGAACGTGGTAGATTTGGTTTTCTGTTTGATGGTCGGGTGATCTCCAGGTGGCTTTGTGGATATCTTTGCGGGGGAAGAAGGTGCTTCGGACTACCATACCACGGGAGGCTGCAAAGTTTACGCATCGCTGGCCGTTATCATTCGATACGGCGTGCAGGCTGTTTCGCCCGATTACCGGTCTGTACATTTCCTCCCTTCCTACCTGCGCGTTCATGTCGCCGACAACGATTTTCACGTCACGCGGCGAGCAACCATCGTATGTTTGCTCTAACTGCGCGTAGAACGCTTCTTTCTCGTCATCGGGTCTCCCTTCGTGTGGGCAGTGGACGTTGATGATGCTGTAGTTGAAGAAACGGCCCTTAACTCTTAACATGCACATCCTTGCGTTGATCGGCTGCCACCCGATCACACGTTGTCGCATCTTGCCCAACACTATAAATCCTGTTCCCAGTTCATTGGTGGTGCCACAGCTTTGGTAGAAGGTAGCCGCTCGATGCCCGCTTTTCCACACTTTCTGTCCAGTCCAACAAAGTTCCTGCAACGCCACGATGTCAAAGTTGCGGGGATGTAGTTCGTCGTAGATTATCCTGTCACATCCTGCGAAACCTAGTGACTTGCAATTCCATGTTCCAAGTTTCCAATCGTAGTCCTTATTTCGTCGCGTGGGTCTTTGCCGATTGTATCGAGTCGTATTTTCTCCTATGTTATTCGCAATGGGGATTTTTACGGGTGGCTTATTGGGCCTACGCCAACACTCCTGTCTCGCCGGAGGGCCATCGTGCCAGTTCTGTTTAACGTCCCAACCAACACTGGGACGACCACGCTGATGGGGCTACCACCTTGGATCTAGCTGGGCGTGGTGCAGCGTTTCTTACTCAGCCGCTGGATGCCAGAACAGACGCTGTTTGAGCCGCACCTCCTTGGTGAACAGACACTCGGATCGTACCTCCTCAATCTAGCTGAAGTCAGAAGGACAACAGTGCCCAGGCTGCACTACCAGCTAAGCACACAACTCTTAGCTGGCGGTCTTTGTCATCGTTTGACCCGTGGAAGCATGAGGTAGGAACTTGTGAGGACCAGAGCTCTATTGGACGCTCTCCTTATCTACTCACCGTTTTGCAGCCCATGTGTCCAAGTTTATCATGACAAATTCGTATAATATTGTCAATCATTGTTTTTGGTACAACCAATAAAAGCTGTTCGTCATTTTTTCTAAATAAAATACCATTTTTCAGCTCAAAATTTGGAAAAGTATTTGATTCTAAGTGTATTTTAATGTTTCTAATTTTCTCATCTTGCTCCTGTGCTAAAATGATATTTCTTTCAATGTCTTCAGCATCTAATATACACACCGTTCGTTGAGTTGACTTTTGAATTCTTGAACCTTTTTCAATTTCACTCATCGACATTCTACTTAAAGCATCTACATGCTGCATTTTAAGTCCGTCTCTATATTCTAAACTGTAATTATAATTTTCCAAAAGCATGGCCCAACGACTTATTTTCGGATTAATTTCTTTTTTAGTCAATGTTTGTGCCAGAGCATTACAGTCGGTAAAAATTTTGAATTTTATTCCGGATAAATAAACATGAAATCGTTTTATAGCATGAACAACCGCCCCAAGTAGCACCTGCAACTAAAATAGAAATGATCATCGTTGCAAACATGTTGCAACTGAGTTTTCATGAAACAAACAAAATTAAAACCTATTAAAATCCTGTTGTTAATGCCAAACTGAGGTGAAACAGTTTTATAACAACTAGCAAAATGAAAACAAACGTCATCATTAGTTGAAACTTGCGAAACCAATTTATAACTGAAGTATAATCTGATTGTTTCAACGAATCTTAGTTACAACCTTTTACAAACCAAATCAACCAAAACATTGATTCTGATTGTTATAAACATGTTGCACCTGAAACTTACTTAGAACATAATGAACAATTTTGACAGGAGAGGTAGAAGTTCCAAAATGTGCGGCAAAATGTTTTTGTGATCATGAAAAATATAAAATGCACTATAAAAACCCAAATTAATCCACCTAGTGGTGATAGTGCCTTTCTCGTCGTATATGTTCTCACGATCTTTCCGTCGATGTATGTCAAAGTGTTCCTGAATCCTGATATTTTTTTAAGAAAAGCAAGCGTTTTATCAAAGCCATCATTGAATTGACTTAAAAGTTATTGATGGTACATAGTCCGACGTTATGTTCAACGTATAAGCAGAGCTGAATAATATCAGAAGTCTCGGTTGACTGCTTGAGCACCTTCACTAACACTGGAGGCTGACCAATATCAAGACGATGCTAAGATTTTACACAATCACAGATCACTTTGCGGTCTTCGACAAAGTTTTTTTCTGCACATTTTAGGTTATATTTTATTGAAAACACGAACGTAAGTAGTGAAGAAGAAGTTATCAAAAAATCTGCTATCTGATGTACTGTCAAACCCCGCGTATTCATCACCCTTTAATACGACACTTTTTAATTCGTACCCCGCTCATTCGACATTTGTCGAATTAAAAAATGATCAAATGTCACAGTGTAATACACTGTAAATACGAATTATCCGATATTGTGATGTTACTCACACCCGCAGTGGATCCTCGTGCAGCTGCTTCTTCGGAAGTTCAAATTTGGTGCTTTCTGACACCTGATCCGTTTGGTGACCAACCGCAGTGAACTTCGGAAGCCAGCAATCGTAACATGAACAAGCTATCAATTCGTACCACCACAATATCTGTAAAATTTGTGTTCAAAAACAAATCCTACAATCTAAACAAAACTAAAATAGAGTTAGTTCATCGAATTTTAAATTTACCCAGGATATTTGACAGCAACCATTGTCGAATTAGCGTGGTTTTATGGTACCACACGCATGGGTTTGGTTCAATTTCACATTTTACCACTTAACGCTTGTCCCTGATATGGCCTTAGACTAGTTTCATGCAAATTGTTAATCAGTTTTTCTAAAAAGTCGCAAATTGGTGTAATGCATGCATGGGTTTCGTTAATTTGTGCATTTCACCAGTTCCGGCGAGGCACTCGAAACTGGTTCCGGAACACTAGCGGTAAATGTGGCCTGGGACTATTTTCTTGCTGGATGTTCTTTACGTTATCGAAGAAGCCGTTATTTTATGTGCAGCGTGTATGCGTTTGGTTTCGTTCCACATTTGACCACTTCCGTCGGGGCACCTGCAACCGCTTTTTTTTTTTTAAATCCGCGATTTAATGTGTCGCACGCATGCTATTTCCGGCGGGACATCCGAAACCGATTCCGGATCACTACCGATTCAAATATGTTCTGTGAATATTTTCCTGCTCATTGTTCATCAGGATATCAAAAAAGCCACTATTTGATAGGTCGCATGCATGGGTTTGGGTAACTTTTATACTTGGCCACCTCTGACGGGGCATCTGGAACCGGTTCCGATCTTGGTTCCGATATAGTCTGAGAATGCTTTCCTGCTTACTGTTCATCAGATTATCAAAAAAGCTGCGGTTTGATATGTCGCATGTATGGTTTTAGTTCAATTTTGTATTTGGCCACTTTTGACGGGACACCAGGAACCGATTCCGGAACACAACCGGTTCAGATATGGTCTGAGAATGTTTTCCTGCTTACTGCTTATCAGGATATCAAAAAAGTCACTATTTGATATGTCGCATGCATGGTTTTGGTTAACTTTTATACTTGGCCACCTCCGGCAGGACATCTGGAACCGGTTCCGGAACACTACCGGTTCTGATATGGTCTGAGAATGCTTTCCTGCTTACTGTTCATCAGGTTATCGAAAAAGCCGCGGTTTGGTATGTCGCATACATGGTTTTAGATCAATTTTATATTTGGCCACTTCCGACGGGACACCCGGAACCGTTTCCGGAACAAAACCGGTTCCGATATGGTCTGATAATATTTTCCTGCTAACTGTTCTTCAGGATTTCAAAAAAGCCACTATTTGATATGTCGCATGCATGGGTTTGGTTAACTTTTATACTTGGCCACCTCCGGCGGGACATTTGGTACCGGTTCCGGAACACTACCGGTTCCGATATGGTCTGAGAATGTTTTCCTGCTTACTGCTCATCACGTTATCGAAAAAGCCGCGGTTTGATATGTCGCATGCCTGGGTTTAGTTCACTTTTATGTTTGGCCACTTCCGGCGGGACACCCGTAACCGGTTCCGGAACACAACCGGTTCAGATATGGTCTCAGACTATTTTCTGCTTATCATTCATCAAGTTATCAAAAATGCCGTAGTTTGATGTGCCGCATGGATGGGTTTGTAGCGTTTTCATATCTGGCCTCTTCCTGGGGCACCGGTCCGGAACACCTAAATGGCCATAACTCCGGAACGGCTGGACCGATCCGAACCATTTTCAATAGGAAACAATGGGACCAGATTCCGCGTCGAATGAACCATCGGTCATTAAAATCAGTTGAGGTTTAGTTCAAAAAAGTGATGTGAGTTTATTTTGACCACACACATACACACATACATACACACACACACACACACACATACACACACACACAGACATCACCTCAACTCGTTGAGCTGAGTTGATTGGTATATGTGACTCGACCCTCCGGGCCTTCTATCAAAAAGTCATTTTTGGAGTGAATATATAGCCTTTCCAGTACACTTAGTGTACGAGAAAGGCAAAAACCAAAATGTTTCAAAAATAACGAAATCATGTACAAATAAAATGTAAACTTTTCTTTATAAATTTATCGCCATATTCCAAATTTTATAAAATTAAAGTGGTAAAATAGAAAAAAAAATCTGATTGGAAGTATTGCTGTGTGCGTTCAAGATGCAAACTGTACCCAAATGCGCTCCAAACGCGGTATCACAGTGTTATCAAAGGCAACATAGCTATGGTTGCAAAACCATTGCCTACCTAGGATTCAAAAGCTCCCACTGACATCGGGTTACTTGTTAGAAAATCTTACCGCATTTGGTGCTCCCACATTTGATATTTGTATTTTGAATGCACACAGCAATATAATATTGACCCAATAAAACAAAATCTGCCTCATTTTCGCAGTACTGAATAAACAGATATGCGTCTATCCAACGGGGGTCCTTGAGGCCAATAACCCAATTTAGGGTAAATGTAGACTTACCCAAATTTGGGTTGAATGAAAAGGGTCTTGGGTTGAATTTACCTACTCTTGAGTATATTTTTAGCTGGAGGTAAAGGCAATTTACCTCGCGTGAGTTTAATCGATTCACTCATCCTCAGCGATGCTCATGCTCCCATAGCGAGTCAAAAGCATCCAATTTTGGGTAGTTTGGTGGTTCCGTGTACCGCGTGCAGCACTGTTGGACTTTGTCAATACGGATTCCCATAGACATGATTTAGCAAATAGTATCTTTCTAAATTCTAAAATCAATTTTGGACATTTTACGGGTGCATTAAATAAGCTGCTGAAATGCACTCCGTCAAAGCAATATGGCGAGTTAATTTTTACCACAAATGCCTAAATTTTCACTCGCAAAATGATAGGTAGACTGAGGCGCGTTGAAAATACGGAGCTAAAACGCGTAACTTACCGATAAATCTGGAACGGCACACAAATTGACGTTCTCGGTCAGCCTTATTTGCGGTATATTTATGCACACATTTTTTTAATCACATGATCGAAACTGTTGATGCATTATTACTGGCAGTGACGAATGTGGTGACTAGCTGACTAGTTGTCGAATCGGTCACCATTTTTTAAGTCGACTATAAGTTGTATCTTGGTTATAAATCGATTGCGTATTAAAACCGTTCATATCTCGAATGGATGTTTTATATTGACTCCACCTCTTGCGCTTTTTTGGTTGCAATTTAGTCGTTAATAAGACGATTGGTTCAAATGGCATAACTTTCAATATAGTTGCATACAAATTACAGGAACTTATTAATGTCCTAATGTGTTGCTTGGGGCTAGTGTTTCCAATTCGAAGCTATGTAGTTTACTTTCAAACTCATCTGTTTTCTTGCTAAAGAAACTTATAGGATGATAATTTCCATTCAACTGTTTTTGTAACAAAATTGCTCCAAAACCATAAGAACTAGCATCACAGTGTAGTTGTGTTTCAGCTTTTGGATTATAAATGGCCAAAACAGGAGATGAAAGTAATTTGTTTCTTAAATTTTGAAAAGCATCAATTTCCATTTCATTGAAAACAAATTCAGCATCTTTTTTTAATAAATTATATAATGGTCTAGCAATCGATGCAAAATTTTAAATAAATTTTCTAAAATAACTAGTCAACCCCAAAAATCTTTGAACGTCTTTTGAAATTTTCGGTAGTGGAAAATTTTGAATGGATTCAATGTGAGATTTACTTGGTTTCCTACCATGTTCATTGATTGTATAACCTAAATAATCAATTTCACTAAAACAAAATTTACATTTTTCGAGATTTAATTCCAACAAATTCCTACTCAAGATTTCCAAAACTGCCTTCAATGTTTCAAAGTGTTCTTCTAATGTTTTTGAAGCAATTAAAATATCATCTATATATACAACTATTTTACCTTCATCAATTAGCGATTTAAAAATTTTGTTTACAAATCTTTGGAATACAGCTGGTGCATTACAAAGGCCAAAAGGAACCCGCAAATATTCATATTGACCTGATGGTGTAACAAATGAAGTATATTTAGTGCATTCCGATGCAATTTTGATTTGGTGAAAACCAGACTTCAAATCTAAAATTGTAAATACTGACTTGGACCTAAGTTTATCGAATATGTCCTCTATCAACAGGAGAGGGTAATTGTCACGATAGGTGTCTTTGTTTAATTTTCGATAATCAACACATAATCTAATATCGTCGCCTTTCTTGGGTATTACTACTATAGGACTAGCAAAAGGTGAATCACTTTCTTTAATTATCCCTAATTTAAGCAATTCATCAACTTTTTTATTTACTTTAATTTTATCATTTTGAGAAAGACGTCTAGGCTTAAAATGAAATGGTGCACCAGATTTGAAAATAATTTTCATATCATATTCAATGTCTGGGCGGATTGGTCGATTAAAATTAAAATAGCAAATATCTAAAATATGATTCAATTTTGACAAATGATCGCTACTAATATCACCAACATTTTCAATTGAATTCAAATTACAAACAATATTCGTACTTTTTACCTGGTTTTCAGCTCCGCTATTTTCGCCGTCAATAAGAGGGCATTGAAGTATACTAATTTTGCTTCTCTCAATACCGTCTACCCCCGTTGGTTTGAACGACACCTCATGCAAACCAACGGGGTTCATTTTTAGTTTGAACATCTAGCAACCCTGTGGACGACGAAAAACCCCACTGCTGGCAGCCTCATTTTATGTTTTGTTTTGATTCTGCGTTCCGTTTCACCCCGTTCCATTAGCAGAATGAAGTTTGAGCCATTTTTAATTTGAACGATGTGCAGATTAGAGGGGGTCAAATTAAAAAGTGTTCAGATTAGATGCGGTCAAACGAACGGGGGTAGACGGTAACAGTTTTCATTCTCGGATCAAAAATCGCATCTCTTCCAATTATAACATCATATGGCTGGATAGTCGAGTCAAGAACCACCAAAAACTCAATTCTAAAAAATAAATTTTGAATTTTTACATTAGTTACTAATCTACCCACAATCTTCAGTCCAGTTCCTCCGATACCCTTATATGATTTGTTGCTATAAAAAGGGTAATTTTTTCCCTGTTGTGCCAAACTAAGACGTATCAGACAAACTGGACTGCCTGTATCATATAATGCTTTCAATTTAGTTTTAAAATCAGTCAACTGTATATCTACCAGTCCGTCGTGTTCGAAGTGTGTAGTGGTGTTTTCAAAATTTTGGTTGCTCTGGACAGCTGCAATCCTTGGTGATTTTTCGTTCCAAGAAATCTTCCTCTCTGACGAACTCCTCCTGATTTGTCCGTACCA
This sequence comes from Aedes albopictus, assembly GCF_035046485.1. Taxonomy (NCBI): domain Eukaryota; kingdom Metazoa; phylum Arthropoda; class Insecta; order Diptera; family Culicidae; genus Aedes; species Aedes albopictus. Next base: position 33,236 of record NW_026917598.1, read on the forward strand.
TAGGTAGTTTTTCGATAATTTCTTGATTTTTGGCAGTGTACAGCGGTATGCCCAGGTAGGTTGCAATTGAAACAGACAGGATAACGGGAACAACTTGGCTTCGGTAATTGAATTGATTGGAAAGCTTGAAGAAGACTGGTGACTGTCGAAAACCTTGAAATTTTGGCTTGATTTTTCAAATGGCGATCTGGAATTCCTTCAATCAAGTAAATGATCAGCTCCTCTTCACGAAGTTTCAACGGCATGGCTAAGCTTCTCTTGGAGAAAACATATTCTGCGAATGTTTCTTCTGGGCTCCATTTACGAAGTTCCATTTTTTTCTTGATTCAAAAACGTTGACGGGAACATTGAACGTCGCCTTCAACAGGTTGATAAATTCTGCGTAACTTCTTGTCAGTAGTTCCGGTTGAGACGACAGCCAAACTTTTGCATTATTCTGAAGATGCTTGAACACCACCAGTTTCATTACTTCCTCTTCTACATTGAACGTTTTTCTAATCTGCTCTACGGTGTTGATGAAAAATTGCACATTTTCCTCTGGCAATCCCGCAAAGAACGGCAAAAAGGCGGAAAGTTCGTCTAGCTTGATAGTACGACTCGTAACTTGACCAGCTCCAACTCCAGTAAAACATCTTTGATCAACGATTAGGGCATCTCCACTTCCACCAGAATTGGTATTGGATGTACCTTGATTTGTTCGATCCTGAGCGCAGTGTTTCGGACTGTTTTCTGACGTCTTGAGAAGGAAGACCACTTCCGAGATTCTCTTCGACTTCTTCCGAACACAAATGGCTTCGCAGGAACATTTTTTCGGGTTGATCCCACTTCTGATTTCTTTAGTGAAATACGTGCTTTCAGTATCAACGTTTATTTGAGAATGATCAGTGTAAGTGTCAGATGTCAGTCTATCTAAGTCAAGGCCTACTGATTGGGAGTACCGTCTACCCCCGTTGGTTTGAACGACACCTCATGCAAACCAACGGGGTTCATTTTTAGTTTGAACATCTAGCAACCCTGTGGACGACGAAAAACCCCACTGCTGGCAGCCTCATTTTATGTTTTGTTTTGATTCTGCGTTCCGTTTCACCCCGTTCCATTAGCAGAATGAAGTTTGAGCCATTTTTAATTTGAACGATGTGCAGATTAGAGGGGGTCAAATTAAAAAGTGTTCAGATTAGATGCGGTCAAACGAACGGGGGTAGACGGTAGCTTAGTATCCGACTTAAGTACATGCACAAACACTAAGTACTTCATACTACCGTCTTACCCCTCTGGTTCGACACGTTTTAATACGACACTTTTTAATTCGTACCCCGCTTATACGACACATGTCGAATTAAAAAGTGTTCAAATGTCACAGCGATGTACACTGTAAATGCAAAACAGTTTGATATTGCGCTTATACTCGCACCCGCAGTAACTCCTCTTGCAGCCGCAAATTTCGGAAGTTCTGAGTTGGTGCTTTTCAACACCAAAACCGCCTGGAGACCAACCGGAATGAACTGAGGATGGCAACAATCGTAGAAAGAACGAGCTTTTCATTCGCGCCACCGCAATATTTGATGAAATTATGTTTCATAACAAATCCGGAAATCAAAACAAAAACAAAAATAGAGTTGCCAAATTTCAATGAGCATGATGGTGTAGGGTGACCAGTTTGTCGAATTAAAAGTTTACCCCGGATATACGACAACAGTCGGTGTCGTATTAGCGGGGTAATACGGTACAGTGACTGAACAGCTACGAGGTGTTTGGTGAAACTGTTATTTCGTTAAAAATTTATTTTATTCGTCACATATTTTCTATGGTGAAATTCCTTTGAACCTCCAAAATACAAAATTCCTCAAAGTGCATATTTTTTACGATTCAGTATCCATGCTACCCGTCGGTGATAGCTCAGAGGGTCTTCTTTCAACTAGGGACGGTTTGGTAAAACTGTTATTTCGTTAAAAAATTATTTTATTCGTCAAATATTTTCTATGGTGAAATTCCTTAAAACCTCCAAAATGCAAAGATTCCTCAAAGTGCATATTTTTTACGATTCAGTATTCATGCTACCCGTCGGATGATAGCTCAGAGTGTCTTCTTTCAACTAGGGATGGTTTGGTGAAACTGTTATTTTGTTAAAAATTTATTTTATTCGTCAAATATTTTCTGTGGTGAAATTCCTTAAAACCTCCAAAATGCAAAAATTCCTCAAAGTGCATATTTTTTACGATTCAGTATCCATGCTACCCGTCGGATGATAGCTCAGAGTGTCTTCTTTCAACTAGGGATGGTTTGGTGAAACTGTTATTTTGTTAAAAATTTATTTTATTCGTCAAATATTTTCTGTGGTGAAATTCCTTAAAACCTCCAAAATGCAAAAATTCCTCAAAGTGCATATTTTTTACGATTCAGTATCCATGCTACCCGTCGGATGATAGCTCAGAGTGTCTTCTTTCAACTAGGGATGGTTTGGTGAAACTGTTATTTTGTTAAAAAATTATTTTATTCGTCAAATATTTTCTGTGGTGAAATTCCTTAAAACCTCCAAAATGCAAAAATTCCTCAAAGTGCATATTTTTTACGATTCAGTATCCATGCTGCCCGTCGGATGATAGCTCAGAGTGTCTTCTTTCAACTAGGGATGGTTTGGTGAAACTGTTATTTTGTTAAAAAATTATTTTATTCGTCAAATATTTTCTGTGGTGAAATTCCTTAAAACCTCCAAAATGCAAAAATTCCTCAAAGTGCATATTTTTTACGATTCAGTATCCATGCTGCCCGTCGGATGATAGCTCAGAGTGTCTTCTTTCAACTAGGGATAGTTTGGTGAAACTGTTATTTCGTTAAAAAATTATTTTATTCGTCAAATATTTTCTATAGTGAAATTCCTTGAAACCACCAAAATACAAAAATTCCTCAAAGTGCATATTTTTTACGATTCAGTATCCATGCTGCCCGTCGGATGATAGCTCAGAGTGTCTTCTTTCAACTAGGGATAGTTTGGTGAAACTGTTATTTCGTTAAAAAATTATTTTATTCGTCAAATATTTTCTATAGTGAAATTCCTTGAAACCACCAAAATACAAAAATTCCTCAAAGTGCATATTTTTTACGATTCAGTATCCATGCTACCCGTCGGATGATAGCTCAGAGTGTCTTATTTCAACTAGGGATAGTTTGGTGAAACTGTTATTTTGTTAAAAATTTATTTTATTCGTCAAATATTTTCTGTGGTGAAATTCCTTAAAACCTCCAAAATGCAAAAATTCCTCAAAGTGCATATTTTTTACGATTCAGTATCCATGCTGCCCGTCGGATGATAGCTCAGAGTGTCTTCTTTCAACTAGGGATAGTTTGGTGAAACTGTTATTTCGTTAAAAAATTATTTTACTCGTCAAATATTTTCTATAGTGAAATTCCTTGAAACCACCAAAATACAAAAATTCCTCAAAGTGCATATTTTTTACGATTCAGTATCCATGCTACCCGTCGGATGATAGCTCAGAGTGTCTTATTTCAACTAGGGATAGTTTGGTGAAACTGTTATTTTGTTAAAAATTTATTTTATTCGTCAAATATTTTCTGTGGTGAAATTCCTTAAAACCTCCAAAATGCAAAAATTCCTCAAAGTGCATATTTTTTACGATTCAGTATCCATGCTGCCCGTCGGATGATAGCTCAGAGTGTCTTCTTTCAACTAGGGATGGTTTGGTGAAACTGTTATTTTGTTAAAAATTTATTTTATTCGTCAAATATTTTCTATGGTGAAATTCCTTAAAACCTCCAAAATGCAAAAATTCCTCAAAGTGCATATTTTTTACGATTCAGTATCCATGCTACCCGTCGGATGATAGCTCAGAGTGTCTTCTTTAAACTAGGGATGGTTTGGTGAAACTGTTATTTCGTTAAAAATTTATTTTATTCGTCAAATATTTTCTATGGTGAAATTCCTTAAAACCTCCAAAATGCAAAAATTCCTCAAAGTGCATATTTTTTACGATTCAGTATCCATGCTAACCGTCGGATGATAGCTCAGAGTGTCTTCTTTCAACTAGGGACGGTTTGGTGAAACTGTTATTTCGTTAAAAATTTATTTTATTCGTCAAATATTTTCTATGGTTAAATTCCTTGAAACCTCCAAATCACAAAAATTCCTCAAAGTGCATATTTTTTACGATTCAGTATCCATGCTACCCGTCGGGTGATAGCTCAGAGTGTCTTCTTTCAACTAGGGACGGTTTGGTGAAACTGTTATTTCGTTAAAAATTTATTTTATTCGTCAAATATTTTCTATGGTGAAATTCCTTAAAACCTCCAAAATGCAAAAATTCCTCAAAGTGCATATTTTTTACGATTCAGTATCCATGCTATCCGTCGGATGATAGCTCAGAGTGTCTTCTTTCAACTAGGGATGGTTTGGTGAAACTGTTATTTTGTTAAAAATTTATTTTATTCGTCAAATATTTTCTATGGTGACATTCCTTTGAACCTCCGAAATACAAAAATTCCTCAAAGTGCATAATTTTTACGATTCAGTATCCATGCTACTCGTCGGGTGATAGCTCAGAGTGTCTTCTTTCAACTAGGGATGGTTTGGTGAAACTGTTATTTTGTTAAAAATTTATTTTATTCGTCAAATATTTTCTATGGTGAAATTCCTTAAAACCTCCAAAATGCAAAAATTCCTCAAAGTGCATATTTTTTACGATTCAGTATCCATGCTGCCCGTCGGATGATAGCTCAGAGTGTCTTCTTTCAACTAGGGATAGTTTGGTGAAACTGTTATTTCGTTAAAAAATTATTTTATTCGTCAAATATTTTCTATAGTGAAATTCCTTGAAACCACCAAAATACAAAAATTCCTTAAAGTGCATATTTTTTACGATTCAGTATCCATGCTACCCGTCGGATGATAGCTCAGAGTGTCTTCTTTCAACTAGAGATAGTTTGGTGAAACTGTTATTTTGTTAAAAATTTATTTTATTCGTCAAATATTTTCTGTGGTAAAATTCCTTAAAACCTCCAAAATGCAAAAATTCCTCAAAGTGCATATTTTTTACGATTCAGTATCCATGCTGCCCGTCGGATGATAGCTCAGAGTGTCTTCTTCCAACTAGGGATAGTTTGGTGAAACTGTTATTTCGTTAAAAAAATATTTTATTCGTCAAATACTTTCTATAGTGAAATTTCTTGAAACCACCAAAATACAAAAATTCCTCAAAGTGCATATTTTTTACGATTCAGTATCCATGCTACCCGTCGGGTGATAGCTCAGAGTGTCTTCTTTCAACCAGGGACGGTTTGGTGAAACTGTTATTTCGTTAAAAATTTTTGTTATTCGTCAAATATTTTCTATGGTAAAATTCCTTAAAACCTCCAAAATGCAAAAATTCCTCAAAGTGCATATTTTTTACGATTCAGTATCCATGCTACCCGTCGGATGATAGCTCAGTGTGTCTTCTTTCGACTAGGGACGGTTTGGTGAAACTGTTATTTCGTTAAAAATTTATTTTATTCGTCAAATATTTTCTATGGTGAAATTCCTTGAAACTCCCAAAATGCAAAAACTCCTCAAAGTGCATATATTTTACGATTCAGTATCCATGCTACCCGTCGAATGATAGCTCAGTGTGTCTTCTTTCGACTAGGGATGGTTTGGTGAAACTGTTATTTCGTTAAAAATTTATTTTATTCGTCAAATATTTTCCATGGTGAAATTCCTTGAAACTCCCAAAATGCAAAAACTCCTCAAAGTGCATATTTTTTACGATTCAGTATCCATGCTACCCGTCGGGTGATAGCTCAGAGTGTCTTCTTTCAACTAGGGATGGTTTGGTGAAACTGTTATTTTGTTAAAAATTTATTTTATTCGTCAAATATTTTCTGTGGTGAAATTCCTTAAAACCTCCAAAATGCAAAAATTCCTCAAAGTGCATATTTTTTACGATTCAGTATCCATGCTGCCCATCGGATGATAGCTCAGAGTGTCTTCTTTCAACTAGGGATAGTTTGGTGAAACTGTTATTTCGTTAAAAAATTATTTTATTCGTCAAATATTTTCTATAGTGAAATTCCTTGAAACCACCAAAATACAAAAATTCCTCAAAGTGCATATTTTTTACGATTCAGTATCCATGCTACCCGTCGGATGATAGCTCAGAGTGTCTTCTTTCAACTAGGGATGGTTTGGTGAAACTGTTATTTTGTTAAAAATTTATGTTATTCGTCAAATATTTTCTATGGTGAAATTCCTTAAAACCTCCAAAATGCAAAAATTCCTCAAAGTGCATATTTTTTACGATTCAGTATCCATGCTACCCGTCGGATGATAGCTCAGAGTGTCTTCTTTCAACTAGGGATAGTTTGGTGAAACTGTTATTTCGTTAAAAAATTATTTTATTCGTCAAATATTTTCTGTGGTGAAATTCCTTGAAACCACCAAAATACAAAAATTCCTCAAAGTGCATATTTTTTACGATTCAGTATCCATGCTACCCGTCGGATGATAGCTCAGAGTGTCTTCTTTCAACTAGGGATGGTTTGGTGAAACTGTTATTTTGTTAAAAATTTATTTTATTCGTCAAATATTTTCTGTGGTGAAATTCCTTAAAACCTCCAAAATGCAAAAATTCCTCAAAGTGCATATTTTTTACGATTCAGTATCCATGCTACCCGTCGGATGATAGCTCAGTGTGTCTTCTTTCGACTAGGGATGGTTTGGTGAAACTGTTATTTCGTTAAAAATTTATTTTATTCGTCAAATATTTTCTATGGTGAAATTCCTTGAAACTCCCAAAATGCAAAAACTCCTCAAAGTGCATATTTTTTACGATTCAGTATCCATGCTACCCGTCGGATGATAGCTCAGTGTGTCTTCTTTCGACTAGGGATGGTTTGGTGAAACTGTTATTTCGTTAAAAATTTATTTTATTCGTCAAATATTTTCTGTGGTGAAATTCCTTAAAACCTCCAAAATGCAAAAATTCCTCAAAGTGCATATTTTTTACGATTCAGTATCCATGCTGCCCATCGGATGATAGCTCAGAGTGTCTTCTTTCAACTAGGGATAGTTTGGTGAAACTGTTATTTCGTTAAAAAATTATTTTATTCGTCAAATATTTTCTATAGTGAAATTCCTTGAAACCACCAAAATACAAAAATTCCTCAAAGTGCATATTTTTTACGATTCAGTATCCATGCTACCCGTCGGATGATAGCTCAGAGTGTCTTCTTTCAACTAGGGATGGTTTGGTGAAACTGTTATTTTGTTAAAAATTTATTTTATTCGTCAAATATTTTCTGTGGTGAAATTCCTTAAAACCTCCAAAATGCAAAAATTCCTCAAAGTGCATATTTTTTACGATTCAGTATCCATGCTGCCCGTCGGATGATAGCTCAGAGTGTCTTCTTTCAACTAGGGATAGTTTGGTGAAACTGTTATTTCGTTAAAAAATTATTTTATTCGTCAAATATTTTCTATAGTGAAATTCCTTGAAACCACCAAAATACAAAAATTCCTCAAAGTGCATATTTTTTACGATTCAGTATCCATGCTACCCGTCGGATGATAGCTCAGTGGGTCTTCTTTCGACTAGGGATGGTTTGGTGAAACTGTTATTTTGTTAAAAATTTATTTTATTCGTCAAATATTTTCTGTGGTGAAATTCCTTAAAACCTCCAAAATGCAAAAATTCCTCAAAGTGCATATTTTTTACGATTCAGTATCCATGCTGCCCATCGGATGATAGCTCAGAGTGTCTTCTTTCAACTAGGGATAGTTTGGTGAAACTGTTATTTCGTTAAAAAATTATTTTATTCGTCAAATATTTTCTATAGTGAAATTCCTTGAAACCACCAAAATACAAAAATTCCTCAAAGTGCATATTTTTTACGATTCAGTATCCATGCTACCCGTCGGATGATAGCTCAGAGTGTCTTCTTTCAACTAGGGATGGTTTGGTGAAACTGTTATTTTGTTAAAAATTTATGTTATTCGTCAAATATTTTCTATGGTGAAATTCCTTAAAACCTCCAAAATGCAAAAATTCCTCAAAGTGCATATTTTTTACGATTCAGTATCCATGCTACCCGTCGGATGATAGCTCAGAGTGTCTTCTTTCAACTAGGGATAGTTTGGTGAAACTGTTATTTCGTTAAAAAATTATTTTATTCGTCAAATATTTTCTATAGTGAAATTCCTTGAAACCACCAAAATACAAAAATTCCTCAAAGTGCATATTTTTTACGATTCAGTATCCATGCTACCCGTCGGATGATAGCTCAGAGTGTCTTCTTTCAACTAGGGATGGTTTGGTGAAACTGTTATTTTGTTAAAAATTTATTTTATTCGTCAAATATTTTCTGTGGTGAAATTCCTTAAAACCTCCAAAATGCAAAAATTCCTCAAAGTGCATATTTTTTACGATTCAGTATCCATGCTACCCGTCGGATGATAGCTCAGTGTGTCTTCTTTCGACTAGGGACGGTTTGGTGAAACTGTTATTTCGTTAAAAATTTATTTTATTCGTCAAATATTTTCTATGGTGAAATTCCTTGAAACTCCCAAAATGCAAAAATTCCTCAAAGTGCATATTTTTTACGATTCAGTATCCATGCTACCCGTCGGATGATAGCTCAGTGTGTCTTCTTTCGACTAGGGATGGTTTGGTGAAACTGTTATTTCGTTAAAAATTTATTTTATTCGTCAAATATTTTCCATGGTGAAATTCCTTGAAACTCCCAAAATGCAAAAACTCCTCAAAGTGCATATTTTTTACGATTCAGTATCCATGCTACCCGTCGGATGATAGCTCAGTGGGTCTTCTTTCGACTAGGGATGGTTTGGTGAAACTGTTATTTTGTTAAAAATTTATTTTATTCGTCAAATATTTTCTGTGGTGAAATTCCTTAAAACCTCCAAAATGCAAAAATTCCTCAAAGTGCATATTTTTTACGATTCAGTATCCATGCTGCCCGTCGGATGATAGCTCAGTGTGTCTTCTTTCGACTAGGGACGGTTTGGTGAAACTGTTATTTCGTTAAAAAATTATTTTATTCGTCAAATATTTTCTATAGTGAAATTCCTTGAAACCACCAAAATACAAAAATTCCTCAAAGTGCATATTTTTTACGATTCAGTATCCATGCTGCCCGTCGGATGATAGCTCAGAGTGTCTTCTTTCAACTAGGGATGGTTTGGTGAAACTGTTATTTTGTTAAAAATTTATTTTATTCGTCAAATATTTTCTGCGGTGAAATTCCTTAAAACCTCCAAAATGCAAAAATTCCTCAAAGTGCATATTTTTTACGATTCAGTATCCATGCTGCCCGTCGGATGATAGCTCAGAGTGTCTTCTTTCAACTAGGGATAGTTTGGTGAAACTGTTATTTCGTTAAAAAATTATTTTATTCGTCAAATATTTTCTATAGTGAAATTCCTTGAAACCACCAAAATACAAAAATTCCTCAAAGTGCATATTTTTAACGATTCAGTATCCATGCTACTCGTCGGATGATAGCTCAGAGTGTCTTCTTTCGACTAGGGATGGTTTGGTGAAACTGTTATTTTGTTAAAAATTTATGTTATTCGTCAAATATTTTCTGCGGTGAAATTCCTTAAAACCTCCAAAATGCAAAAATTCCTCAAAGTGCATATTTTTTTTACGATTCAGTATCCATGCTACCCGTCGGATGATAGCTCAGAGTGTCTTCTTTCACCTTGGGATGGTTTGGTGAAACTGTTATTTTGTTAAAAATTTATTTTATTCGTCAAATATTTTCTATGGTGAAATTCTTTGAAACCACCAAAATACAAAAATTCCTCAAAGTGCATATTTTTTACGATTCAGTATCCATGCTACTCATCGGATGATAGCTCAGAGTGTCTTCTTTCGACTAGGGATGGTTTGGTGAAACTGTTATTTTGTTAAAAATTTATTTTATTCGTCAAATATTTTCTGCGGTGAAATTCCTTAAAACCTCCAAAATGCAAAAATTCCTCAAAGTGCATATTTTTTTTACGATTCAGTATCCATGCTACCCGTCGGATGATAGCTCAGAGTGTCTTCTTTCACCTTGGGATGGTTTGGTGAAACTGTTATTTTGTTAAAAATTTATTTTATTCGTCAAATATTTTCTATGGTGAAATTCCTTAAAACCTCCAAAATGCAAAAATTCCTCAAAGTGCATATTTTTTACGATTCAGTATCCATGCTACCCGTCGGATGATAGCTCAGAGTGTCTTCTTTCAACTAGGGACGGTTTGGTGAAACTGTTATAGAGCTTGCTGACGTTTATTTACCTCTCTCTTTCAAGCATGCAGGCGGGATAGGATTTGTTTTCATCGGGAAACCTTTCCTGATGACAACAAATCCGATTCCGCCTGCATGTTTGAAAGAGAAAGGTGAATAAACGTCAGCAAGCTCTATTATGCTTTTGGTTGAAATCCGAAGCAAACAGCGGAGCGAAAATTGATTTTTAACCTACTTAGAAATGTCGCAACTCAACTTGGATTAGTGCATATTGTAGCTGTTAATTAATTTAATGATGCGCAACACAAAAAATAGATTCAAATGTACTTCGCAGCTGAAACTTTGCATGTGCTTCAAGCGACGACTTCGATTTGGTGCTGTGACGATAATATTTCGTTAAAAGTTTATTTTATTCGTCAAATATTTTCTCTAGTGAAATTCCTTGAAACCTCAAAATCGCAAAAATTCCTCAAAGTGCATATTTTTTACGATTCAGTATCCATGCTACCCGTCGGATGATAGCTCAGAGTGTCTTCTTTCAACTAGGGATGGTTTGGTGAAACTGTTATTTCGTTAAAAAATTATTTTATTCGTCAAATATTTTCTATAGTGAAATTCCTTGAAACCACCAAAATACAAAAATTCCTCAAAGTGCATATTTTTAACGATTCAGTATCCATGCTACTCGTCGGATGATAGCTCAGAGTGTCTTCTTTCGACTAGGGATGGTTTGGTGAAACTGTTATTTTGTTTAAAATTTATTTTATTCGTCAAATATTTTCTGTGGTGAAATTCCTTAAAACCTCCAAAATGCAAAAATTCCTCAAAGTGCATATTTTTTACGATTCAGTATCCATGCTACCCGTCGGATGATAGCTCAGAGTGTCTTCTTTCAACTAGGGATGGTTTGGTGAAACTGTTATTTTGTTAAAAATTTATTTTATTCGTCAAATATTTTCTATGGTGAAATTCCTTAAAACCTCCAAAATGCAAAAATTCCTCAAAGTGCATATTTTTTACGATTCAGTATCCATGCTGCCCGTCGGATGATAGCTCAGAGTGTCTTCTTTCAACTAGGGATGGTTTGGTGAAACTGTTATTTTGTTAAAAAATTATTTTATTCGTCAAATATTTTCTATAGTGAAATTCCTTGAAACCACCAAAATACAAAAATTCCTCAAAGTGCATATTTTTAACGATTCAGTATCCATGCTACTCGTCGGATGATAGCTCAGAGTGTCTTCTTTCGACTAGGGATGGTTTGGTGAAACTGTTATTTTGTTTAAAATTTATTTTATTCGTCAAATATTTTCTGTGGTGAAATTCCTTAAAACCTCCAAAATGCAAAAATTCCTCAAAGTGCATATTTTTTACGATTCAGTATCCATGCTTCCCGTCGGATGATAGCTCAGAGTGTCTTCTTTCAACTAGGGATGGTTTGGTGAAACTGTTATTTTGTTAAAAATTTATTTTATTCGTCAAATATTTTCTATGGTGAAATTCCTTAAAACCTCCAAAATGCAAAAATTCCTCAAAGTGCATATTTTTTACGATTCAGTATCCATGCTACCCGTCGGATGATAGCTCAGAGTGTCTTCTTTCAACTAGGGATGGTTTGGTGAAACTGTTATTTCGTTAAAAAATTATTTTATTCGTCAAATATTTTCTGTGGTGAAATTCCTTAAAACCTCCAAAATGCAAAAATTCCTCAGTGCATATTTTTTACGATTCAGTATCCATGCTGCCCGTCGGATGATAGCTCAGAGTGTCTTCTTTCAACTAGGGATGGTTTGGTGAAACTGTTATTTTGTTTAAAATTTATTTTATTCGTCAAATATTTTCTGTGGTGAAATTCCTTAAAACCTCCAAAATGCAAAAATTCCTCAAAGTGCATATTTTTTACGATTCAGTATCCATGCTACCCGTCGGATGATAGCTCAGAGTGTCTTCTTTCAACTAGGGATGGTTTGGTGAAACTGTTATTTTGTTAAAAATTTATTTTATTCGTCAAATATTTTCTGTGGTGAAATTCCTTAAAACCTCCAAAATGCAAAAATTCCTCAAAGTGCATATTTTTTACGATTCAGTATCCATGCTGCCCGTCGGATGATAGCTCAGAGTGTCTTCTTTCAACTAGGGATAGTTTGGTGAAACTGTTATTTCGTTAAAAAATTATTTTATTCGTCAAATATTTTCTATAGTGAAATTCCTTGAAACCACCAAAATACAAAAATTCCTCAAAGTGCATATTTTTTACGATTCAGTATCCATGCTACCCGTCGGATGATAGCTCAGTGGGTCTTCTTTCGACTAGGGATGGTTTGGTGAAACTGTTATTTTGTTAAAAATTTATTTTATTCGTCAAATATTTTCTGTGGTGAAATTCCTTAAAACCTCCAAAATGCAAAAATTCCTCAAAGTGCATATTTTTTACGATTCAGTATCCATGCTACCCGTCGGATGATAGCTCAGAGTGTCTTCTTTCAACTAGGGATGGTTTGGTGAAACTGTTATTTCGTTAAAAAATTATTTTATTCGTCAAATATTTTCTGTGGTGAAATTCCTTAAAACCTCCAAAATGCAAAAATTCCTCAAAGTGCATATTTTTTACGATTCAGTATCCATGCTGCCCGTCGGATGATAGCTCAGAGTGTCTTCTTTCGACTAGGGATGGTTTGGTGAAACTGTTATTTTGTTTAAAATTTATTTTATTCGTCAAATATTTTCTGTGGTGAAATTACTTAAAACCTCCAAAATGCAAAAATTCCTCAAAGTGCATATTTTTTACGATTCAGTATCCATGCTACCCGTCGGATGATAGCTCAGAGTGTCTTCTTTCAACTAGGGATGGTTTGGTGAAACTGTTATTTTGTTAAAAATTTATTTTATTCGTCAAATATTTTCTGTGGTGAAATTCCTTAAAACCTCCAAAATGCAAAAATTCCTCAAAGTGCATATTTTTTACGATTCAGTATCCATGCTGCCCGTCGGATGATAGCTCAGAGTGTCTTCTTTCAACTAGGGATAGTTTGGTGAAACTGTTATTTCGTTAAAAAATTATTTTATTCGTCAAATATTTTCTATAGTGAAATTCCTTGAAACCACCAAAATACAAAAATTCCTCAAAGTGCATATTTTTTACGATTCAGTATCCATGCTACCCGTCGGATGATAGCTCAGTGGGTCTTCTTTCGACTAGGGATGGTTTGGTGAAACTGTTATTTTGTTAAAAATTTATTTTATTCGTCAAATATTTTCTGTGGTGAAATTCCTTAAAACCTCCAAAATGCAAAAATTCCTCAAAGTGCATATTTTTTACGATTCAGTATCCATGCTGCCCGTCGGATGATAGCTCAGAGTGTCTTCTTTCAACTAGGGATAGTTTGGTGAAACTGTTATTTCGTTAAAAAATTATTTTATTCGTCAAATATTTTCTATAGTGAAATTCTTTGAAACCACCAAAATACAAAAATTCCTCAAAGTGCATATTTTTTACGATTCAGTATCCATGCTACTCATCGGATGATAGCTCAGAGTGTCTTCTTTCGACTAGGGATGGTTTGGTGAAACTGTTATTTTGTTAAAAATTTATTTTATTCGTCAAATATTTTCTATAGTGAAATTCTTTGAAACCACCAAAATACAAAAATTCCTCAAAGTGCATATTTTTAACGATTCAGTATCCATGCTACTCGTCGGATGATAGCTCAGAGTGTCTTCTTTCGACTAGGGATGGTTTGGTGAAACTGTTATTTTGTTTAAAATTTATTTTATTCGTCAAATATTTTCTGTGGTGAAATTCCTTAAAACCTCCAAAATGCAAAAATTCCTCAAAGTGCATATTTTTTACGATTCAGTATCCATGCTACCCGTCGGATGATAGCTCAGAGTGTCTTCTTTCAACTAGGGATGGTTTGGTGAAACTGTTATTTTGTTAAAAATTTATTTTATTCGTCAAATATTTTCTATGGTGAAATTCCTTAAAACCTCCAAAATGCAAAAATTCCTCAAAGTGCATATTTTTTACGATTCAGTATCCATGCTACTCGTCGGATGATAGCTCAGAGTGTCTTCTTTCAACTAGGGATGGTTTGGTGAAACTGTTATTTTGTTTAAAATTTATTTTATTCGTCAAATATTTTCTGCGGTGAAATTCCTTAAAACCTCCAAAATGCAAAAATTCCTCAAAGTGCATATTTTTTACGATTCAGTATCCATGCTGCCCGTCGGATGATAGCTCAGAGTGTCTTCTTTCAACTAGGGATAGTTTGGTGAAACTGTTATTTCGTTAAAAAATTATTTTATTCGTCAAATATTTTCTATAGTGAAATTCTTTGAAACCACCAAAATACAAAAATTCCTCAAAGTGCATATTTTTAACGATTCAGTATCCATGCTACTCGTCGGATGATAGCTCAGAGTGTCTTCTTTCGACTAGGGATGGTTTGGTGAAACTGTTATTTTGTTTAAAATTTATTTTATTCGTCAAATATTTTCTGTGGTGAAATTCCTTAAAACCTCCACAATGCAAAAATTCCTCAAAGTGCATATTTTTTACGATTCAGTATCCATGCTACCCGTCGGATGATAGCTCAGAGTGTCTTCTTTCAACTAGGGATGGTTTGGTGAAACTGTTATTTTGTTAAAAAATTATTTTATTCGTCAAATATTTTCTATAGTGAAATTCCTTGAAACCACCAAAATACAAAAATTCCTCAAAGTGCATATTTTTAACGATTCAGTATCCATGCTACTCGTCGGATGATAGCTCAGAGTGTCTTCTTTCGACTAGGGATGGTTTGGTGAAACTGTTATTTTGTTTAAAATTTATTTTATTCGTCAAATATTTTCTGTGGTGAAATTCCTTAAAACCTCCAAAATGCAAAAATTCCTCAAAGTGCATATTTTTTACGATTCAGTATCCATGCTACCCGTCGGATGATAGCTCAGAGTGTCTTCTTTCAACTAGGGATGGTTTGGTGAAACTGTTATTTTGTTAAAAAATTATTTTATTCGTCAAATATTTTCTATAGTGAAATTCCTTGAAACCACCAAAATACAAAAATTCCTCAAAGTGCATATTTTTAACGATTCAGTATCCATGCTACTCGTCGGATGATAGCTCAGAGTGTCTTCTTTCGACTAGGGATGGTTTGGTGAAACTGTTATTTTGTTTAAAATTTATTTTATTCGTCAAATATTTTCTGTGGTGAAATTCCTTAAAACCTCCAAAATGCAAAAATTCCTCAAAGTGCATATTTTTTACGATTCAGTATCCATGCTACCCGTCGGATGATAGCTCAGAGTGTCTTCTTTCAACTAGGGATGGTTTGGTGAAACTGTTATTTTGTTAAAAAATTATTTTATTCGTCAAATATTTTCTATAGTGAAATTCCTTAAAACCTCCAAAATGCAAAAATTCCTCAAAGTGCATATTTTTTACGATTCAGTATCCATGCTACCCGTCGGATGATAGCTCAGAGTGTCTTCTTTCAACTAGGGATGGTTTGGTGAAACTGTTATTTCGTTAAAAATTTATTTTATTCGTCAAATATTTTCTATGGTGAAATTCCTTAAAACCTCCAAAATGCAAAAATTCCTCAAAGTGCATATTTTTTACGATTCAGTATCCATGCTATCCGTCGGATGATAGCTCAGAGTGTCTTCTTTCAACTAGGGATGGTTTGGTGAAACTGTTATTTTGTTAAAAATTTATTTTATTCGTCAAATATTTTCTATGGTGACATTCCTTTGAACCTCCGAAATACAAAAATTCCTCAAAGTGCATAATTTTTACGATTCAGTATCCATGCTACTCGTCGGGTGATAGCTCAGAGTGTCTTCTTTCAACTAGGGATGGTTTGGTGAAACTGTTATTTTGTTAAAAATTTATTTTATTCGTCAAATATTTTCTATGGTGAAATTCCTTAAAACCTCCAAAATGCAAAAATTCCTCAAAGTGCATATTTTTTACGATTCAGTATCCATGCTGCCCGTCGGATGATAGCTCAGAGTGTCTTCTTTCAACTAGGGATAGTTTGGTGAAACTGTTATTTCGTTAAAAAATTATTTTATTCGTCAAATATTTTCTATAGTGAAATTCCTTGAAACCACCAAAATACAAAAATTCCTTAAAGTGCATATTTTTTACGATTCAGTATCCATGCTACCCGTCGGATGATAGCTCAGAGTGTCTTCTTTCAACTAGAGATAGTTTGGTGAAACTGTTATTTTGTTAAAAATTTATTTTATTCGTCAAATATTTTCTGTGGTAAAATTCCTTAAAACCTCCAAAATGCAAAAATTCCTCAAAGTGCATATTTTTTACGATTCAGTATCCATGCTGCCCGTCGGATGATAGCTCAGAGTGTCTTCTTCCAACTAGGGATAGTTTGGTGAAACTGTTATTTCGTTAAAAAAATATTTTATTCGTCAAATACTTTCTATAGTGAAATTTCTTGAAACCACCAAAATACAAAAATTCCTCAAAGTGCATATTTTTTACGATTCAGTATCCATGCTACCCGTCGGGTGATAGCTCAGAGTGTCTTCTTTCAACCAGGGACGGTTTGGTGAAACTGTTATTTCGTTAAAAATTTTTGTTATTCGTCAAATATTTTCTATGGTAAAATTCCTTAAAACCTCCAAAATGCAAAAATTCCTCAAAGTGCATATTTTTTACGATTCAGTATCCATGCTACCCGTCGGATGATAGCTCAGTGTGTCTTCTTTCGACTAGGGACGGTTTGGTGAAACTGTTATTTCGTTAAAAATTTATTTTATTCGTCAAATATTTTCTATGGTGAAATTCCTTGAAACTCCCAAAATGCAAAAACTCCTCAAAGTGCATATATTTTACGATTCAGTATCCATGCTACCCGTCGAATGATAGCTCAGTGTGTCTTCTTTCGACTAGGGATGGTTTGGTGAAACTGTTATTTCGTTAAAAATTTATTTTATTCGTCAAATATTTTCCATGGTGAAATTCCTTGAAACTCCCAAAATGCAAAAACTCCTCAAAGTGCATATTTTTTACGATTCAGTATCCATGCTACCCGTCGGGTGATAGCTCAGAGTGTCTTCTTTCAACTAGGGATGGTTTGGTGAAACTGTTATTTTGTTAAAAATTTATTTTATTCGTCAAATATTTTCTGTGGTGAAATTCCTTAAAACCTCCAAAATGCAAAAATTCCTCAAAGTGCATATTTTTTACGATTCAGTATCCATGCTGCCCATCGGATGATAGCTCAGAGTGTCTTCTTTCAACTAGGGATAGTTTGGTGAAACTGTTATTTCGTTAAAAAATTATTTTATTCGTCAAATATTTTCTATAGTGAAATTCCTTGAAACCACCAAAATACAAAAATTCCTCAAAGTGCATATTTTTTACGATTCAGTATCCATGCTACCCGTCGGATGATAGCTCAGAGTGTCTTCTTTCAACTAGGGATGGTTTGGTGAAACTGTTATTTTGTTAAAAATTTATGTTATTCGTCAAATATTTTCTATGGTGAAATTCCTTAAAACCTCCAAAATGCAAAAATTCCTCAAAGTGCATATTTTTTACGATTCAGTATCCATGCTACCCGTCGGATGATAGCTCAGAGTGTCTTCTTTCAACTAGGGATAGTTTGGTGAAACTGTTATTTCGTTAAAAAATTATTTTATTCGTCAAATATTTTCTGTGGTGAAATTCCTTGAAACCACCAAAATACAAAAATTCCTCAAAGTGCATATTTTTTACGATTCAGTATCCATGCTACCCGTCGGATGATAGCTCAGAGTGTCTTCTTTCAACTAGGGATGGTTTGGTGAAACTGTTATTTTGTTAAAAATTTATTTTATTCGTCAAATATTTTCTGTGGTGAAATTCCTTAAAACCTCCAAAATGCAAAAATTCCTCAAAGTGCATATTTTTTACGATTCAGTATCCATGCTACCCGTCGGATGATAGCTCAGTGTGTCTTCTTTCGACTAGGGATGGTTTGGTGAAACTGTTATTTCGTTAAAAATTTATTTTATTCGTCAAATATTTTCTATGGTGAAATTCCTTGAAACTCCCAAAATGCAAAAACTCCTCAAAGTGCATATTTTTTACGATTCAGTATCCATGCTACCCGTCGGATGATAGCTCAGTGTGTCTTCTTTCGACTAGGGATGGTTTGGTGAAACTGTTATTTCGTTAAAAATTTATTTTATTCGTCAAATATTTTCTGTGGTGAAATTCCTTAAAACCTCCAAAATGCAAAAATTCCTCAAAGTGCATATTTTTTACGATTCAGTATCCATGCTGCCCATCGGATGATAGCTCAGAGTGTCTTCTTTCAACTAGGGATAGTTTGGTGAAACTGTTATTTCGTTAAAAAATTATTTTATTCGTCAAATATTTTCTATAGTGAAATTCCTTGAAACCACCAAAATACAAAAATTCCTCAAAGTGCATATTTTTTACGATTCAGTATCCATGCTACCCGTCGGATGATAGCTCAGAGTGTCTTCTTTCAACTAGGGATGGTTTGGTGAAACTGTTATTTTGTTAAAAATTTATTTTATTCGTCAAATATTTTCTGTGGTGAAATTCCTTAAAACCTCCAAAATGCAAAAATTCCTCAAAGTGCATATTTTTTACGATTCAGTATCCATGCTGCCCGTCGGATGATAGCTCAGAGTGTCTTCTTTCAACTAGGGATAGTTTGGTGAAACTGTTATTTCGTTAAAAAATTATTTTATTCGTCAAATATTTTCTATAGTGAAATTCCTTGAAACCACCAAAATACAAAAATTCCTCAAAGTGCATATTTTTTACGATTCAGTATCCATGCTACCCGTCGGATGATAGCTCAGTGGGTCTTCTTTCGACTAGGGATGGTTTGGTGAAACTGTTATTTTGTTAAAAATTTATTTTATTCGTCAAATATTTTCTGTGGTGAAATTCCTTAAAACCTCCAAAATGCAAAAATTCCTCAAAGTGCATATTTTTTACGATTCAGTATCCATGCTGCCCATCGGATGATAGCTCAGAGTGTCTTCTTTCAACTAGGGATAGTTTGGTGAAACTGTTATTTCGTTAAAAAATTATTTTATTCGTCAAATATTTTCTATAGTGAAATTCCTTGAAACCACCAAAATACAAAAATTCCTCAAAGTGCATATTTTTTACGATTCAGTATCCATGCTACCCGTCGGATGATAGCTCAGAGTGTCTTCTTTCAACTAGGGATGGTTTGGTGAAACTGTTATTTTGTTAAAAATTTATGTTATTCGTCAAATATTTTCTATGGTGAAATTCCTTAAAACCTCCAAAATGCAAAAATTCCTCAAAGTGCATATTTTTTACGATTCAGTATCCATGCTACCCGTCGGATGATAGCTCAGAGTGTCTTCTTTCAACTAGGGATAGTTTGGTGAAACTGTTATTTCGTTAAAAAATTATTTTATTCGTCAAATATTTTCTATAGTGAAATTCCTTGAAACCACCAAAATACAAAAATTCCTCAAAGTGCATATTTTTTACGATTCAGTATCCATGCTACCCGTCGGATGATAGCTCAGAGTGTCTTCTTTCAACTAGGGATGGTTTGGTGAAACTGTTATTTTGTTAAAAATTTATTTTATTCGTCAAATATTTTCTGTGGTGAAATTCCTTAAAACCTCCAAAATGCAAAAATTCCTCAAAGTGCATATTTTTTACGATTCAGTATCCATGCTACCCGTCGGATGATAGCTCAGTGTGTCTTCTTTCGACTAGGGACGGTTTGGTGAAACTGTTATTTCGTTAAAAATTTATTTTATTCGTCAAATATTTTCTATGGTGAAATTCCTTGAAACTCCCAAAATGCAAAAATTCCTCAAAGTGCATATTTTTTACGATTCAGTATCCATGCTACCCGTCGGATGATAGCTCAGTGTGTCTTCTTTCGACTAGGGATGGTTTGGTGAAACTGTTATTTCGTTAAAAATTTATTTTATTCGTCAAATATTTTCCATGGTGAAATTCCTTGAAACTCCCAAAATGCAAAAACTCCTCAAAGTGCATATTTTTTACGATTCAGTATCCATGCTACCCGTCGGATGATAGCTCAGTGGGTCTTCTTTCGACTAGGGATGGTTTGGTGAAACTGTTATTTTGTTAAAAATTTATTTTATTCGTCAAATATTTTCTGTGGTGAAATTCCTTAAAACCTCCAAAATGCAAAAATTCCTCAAAGTGCATATTTTTTACGATTCAGTATCCATGCTGCCCGTCGGATGATAGCTCAGTGTGTCTTCTTTCGACTAGGGACGGTTTGGTGAAACTGTTATTTCGTTAAAAAATTATTTTATTCGTCAAATATTTTCTATAGTGAAATTCCTTGAAACCACCAAAATACAAAAATTCCTCAAAGTGCATATTTTTTACGATTCAGTATCCATGCTGCCCGTCGGATGATAGCTCAGAGTGTCTTCTTTCAACTAGGGATGGTTTGGTGAAACTGTTATTTTGTTAAAAATTTATTTTATTCGTCAAATATTTTCTGCGGTGAAATTCCTTAAAACCTCCAAAATGCAAAAATTCCTCAAAGTGCATATTTTTTACGATTCAGTATCCATGCTGCCCGTCGGATGATAGCTCAGAGTGTCTTCTTTCAACTAGGGATAGTTTGGTGAAACTGTTATTTCGTTAAAAAATTATTTTATTCGTCAAATATTTTCTATAGTGAAATTCCTTGAAACCACCAAAATACAAAAATTCCTCAAAGTGCATATTTTTAACGATTCAGTATCCATGCTACTCGTCGGATGATAGCTCAGAGTGTCTTCTTTCGACTAGGGATGGTTTGGTGAAACTGTTATTTTGTTAAAAATTTATGTTATTCGTCAAATATTTTCTGCGGTGAAATTCCTTAAAACCTCCAAAATGCAAAAATTCCTCAAAGTGCATATTTTTTTTACGATTCAGTATCCATGCTACCCGTCGGATGATAGCTCAGAGTGTCTTCTTTCACCTTGGGATGGTTTGGTGAAACTGTTATTTTGTTAAAAATTTATTTTATTCGTCAAATATTTTCTATGGTGAAATTCTTTGAAACCACCAAAATACAAAAATTCCTCAAAGTGCATATTTTTTACGATTCAGTATCCATGCTACTCATCGGATGATAGCTCAGAGTGTCTTCTTTCGACTAGGGATGGTTTGGTGAAACTGTTATTTTGTTAAAAATTTATTTTATTCGTCAAATATTTTCTGCGGTGAAATTCCTTAAAACCTCCAAAATGCAAAAATTCCTCAAAGTGCATATTTTTTTTACGATTCAGTATCCATGCTACCCGTCGGATGATAGCTCAGAGTGTCTTCTTTCACCTTGGGATGGTTTGGTGAAACTGTTATTTTGTTAAAAATTTATTTTATTCGTCAAATATTTTCTATGGTGAAATTCCTTAAAACCTCCAAAATGCAAAAATTCCTCAAAGTGCATATTTTTTACGATTCAGTATCCATGCTACCCGTCGGATGATAGCTCAGAGTGTCTTCTTTCAACTAGGGACGGTTTGGTGAAACTGTTATAGAGCTTGCTGACGTTTATTTACCTCTCTCTTTCAAGCATGCAGGCGGGATAGGATTTGTTTTCATCGGGAAACCTTTCCTGATGACAACAAATCCGATTCCGCCTGCATGTTTGAAAGAGAAAGGTGAATAAACGTCAGCAAGCTCTATTATGCTTTTGGTTGAAATCCGAAGCAAACAGCGGAGCGAAAATTGATTTTTAACCTACTTAGAAATGTCGCAACTCAACTTGGATTAGTGCATATTGTAGCTGTTAATTAATTTAATGATGCGCAACACAAAAAATAGATTCAAATGTACTTCGCAGCTGAAACTTTGCATGTGCTTCAAGCGACGACTTCGATTTGGTGCTGTGACGATAATATTTCGTTAAAAGTTTATTTTATTCGTCAAATATTTTCTCTAGTGAAATTCCTTGAAACCTCAAAATCGCAAAAATTCCTCAAAGTGCATATTTTTTACGATTCAGTATCCATGCTACCCGTCGGATGATAGCTCAGAGTGTCTTCTTTCAACTAGGGATGGTTTGGTGAAACTGTTATTTCGTTAAAAAATTATTTTATTCGTCAAATATTTTCTATAGTGAAATTCCTTGAAACCACCAAAATACAAAAATTCCTCAAAGTGCATATTTTTAACGATTCAGTATCCATGCTACTCGTCGGATGATAGCTCAGAGTGTCTTCTTTCGACTAGGGATGGTTTGGTGAAACTGTTATTTTGTTTAAAATTTATTTTATTCGTCAAATATTTTCTGTGGTGAAATTCCTTAAAACCTCCAAAATGCAAAAATTCCTCAAAGTGCATATTTTTTACGATTCAGTATCCATGCTACCCGTCGGATGATAGCTCAGAGTGTCTTCTTTCAACTAGGGATGGTTTGGTGAAACTGTTATTTTGTTAAAAATTTATTTTATTCGTCAAATATTTTCTATGGTGAAATTCCTTAAAACCTCCAAAATGCAAAAATTCCTCAAAGTGCATATTTTTTACGATTCAGTATCCATGCTGCCCGTCGGATGATAGCTCAGAGTGTCTTCTTTCAACTAGGGATGGTTTGGTGAAACTGTTATTTTGTTAAAAAATTATTTTATTCGTCAAATATTTTCTATAGTGAAATTCCTTGAAACCACCAAAATACAAAAATTCCTCAAAGTGCATATTTTTAACGATTCAGTATCCATGCTACTCGTCGGATGATAGCTCAGAGTGTCTTCTTTCGACTAGGGATGGTTTGGTGAAACTGTTATTTTGTTTAAAATTTATTTTATTCGTCAAATATTTTCTGTGGTGAAATTCCTTAAAACCTCCAAAATGCAAAAATTCCTCAAAGTGCATATTTTTTACGATTCAGTATCCATGCTTCCCGTCGGATGATAGCTCAGAGTGTCTTCTTTCAACTAGGGATGGTTTGGTGAAACTGTTATTTTGTTAAAAATTTATTTTATTCGTCAAATATTTTCTATGGTGAAATTCCTTAAAACCTCCAAAATGCAAAAATTCCTCAAAGTGCATATTTTTTACGATTCAGTATCCATGCTACCCGTCGGATGATAGCTCAGAGTGTCTTCTTTCAACTAGGGATGGTTTGGTGAAACTGTTATTTCGTTAAAAAATTATTTTATTCGTCAAATATTTTCTGTGGTGAAATTCCTTAAAACCTCCAAAATGCAAAAATTCCTCAGTGCATATTTTTTACGATTCAGTATCCATGCTGCCCGTCGGATGATAGCTCAGAGTGTCTTCTTTCAACTAGGGATGGTTTGGTGAAACTGTTATTTTGTTTAAAATTTATTTTATTCGTCAAATATTTTCTGTGGTGAAATTCCTTAAAACCTCCAAAATGCAAAAATTCCTCAAAGTGCATATTTTTTACGATTCAGTATCCATGCTACCCGTCGGATGATAGCTCAGAGTGTCTTCTTTCAACTAGGGATGGTTTGGTGAAACTGTTATTTTGTTAAAAATTTATTTTATTCGTCAAATATTTTCTGTGGTGAAATTCCTTAAAACCTCCAAAATGCAAAAATTCCTCAAAGTGCATATTTTTTACGATTCAGTATCCATGCTGCCCGTCGGATGATAGCTCAGAGTGTCTTCTTTCAACTAGGGATAGTTTGGTGAAACTGTTATTTCGTTAAAAAATTATTTTATTCGTCAAATATTTTCTATAGTGAAATTCCTTGAAACCACCAAAATACAAAAATTCCTCAAAGTGCATATTTTTTACGATTCAGTATCCATGCTACCCGTCGGATGATAGCTCAGTGGGTCTTCTTTCGACTAGGGATGGTTTGGTGAAACTGTTATTTTGTTAAAAATTTATTTTATTCGTCAAATATTTTCTGTGGTGAAATTCCTTAAAACCTCCAAAATGCAAAAATTCCTCAAAGTGCATATTTTTTACGATTCAGTATCCATGCTACCCGTCGGATGATAGCTCAGAGTGTCTTCTTTCAACTAGGGATGGTTTGGTGAAACTGTTATTTCGTTAAAAAATTATTTTATTCGTCAAATATTTTCTGTGGTGAAATTCCTTAAAACCTCCAAAATGCAAAAATTCCTCAAAGTGCATATTTTTTACGATTCAGTATCCATGCTGCCCGTCGGATGATAGCTCAGAGTGTCTTCTTTCGACTAGGGATGGTTTGGTGAAACTGTTATTTTGTTTAAAATTTATTTTATTCGTCAAATATTTTCTGTGGTGAAATTACTTAAAACCTCCAAAATGCAAAAATTCCTCAAAGTGCATATTTTTTACGATTCAGTATCCATGCTACCCGTCGGATGATAGCTCAGAGTGTCTTCTTTCAACTAGGGATGGTTTGGTGAAACTGTTATTTTGTTAAAAATTTATTTTATTCGTCAAATATTTTCTGTGGTGAAATTCCTTAAAACCTCCAAAATGCAAAAATTCCTCAAAGTGCATATTTTTTACGATTCAGTATCCATGCTGCCCGTCGGATGATAGCTCAGAGTGTCTTCTTTCAACTAGGGATAGTTTGGTGAAACTGTTATTTCGTTAAAAAATTATTTTATTCGTCAAATATTTTCTATAGTGAAATTCCTTGAAACCACCAAAATACAAAAATTCCTCAAAGTGCATATTTTTTACGATTCAGTATCCATGCTACCCGTCGGATGATAGCTCAGTGGGTCTTCTTTCGACTAGGGATGGTTTGGTGAAACTGTTATTTTGTTAAAAATTTATTTTATTCGTCAAATATTTTCTGTGGTGAAATTCCTTAAAACCTCCAAAATGCAAAAATTCCTCAAAGTGCATATTTTTTACGATTCAGTATCCATGCTGCCCGTCGGATGATAGCTCAGAGTGTCTTCTTTCAACTAGGGATAGTTTGGTGAAACTGTTATTTCGTTAAAAAATTATTTTATTCGTCAAATATTTTCTATAGTGAAATTCTTTGAAACCACCAAAATACAAAAATTCCTCAAAGTGCATATTTTTTACGATTCAGTATCCATGCTACTCATCGGATGATAGCTCAGAGTGTCTTCTTTCGACTAGGGATGGTTTGGTGAAACTGTTATTTTGTTAAAAATTTATTTTATTCGTCAAATATTTTCTATAGTGAAATTCTTTGAAACCACCAAAATACAAAAATTCCTCAAAGTGCATATTTTTAACGATTCAGTATCCATGCTACTCGTCGGATGATAGCTCAGAGTGTCTTCTTTCGACTAGGGATGGTTTGGTGAAACTGTTATTTTGTTTAAAATTTATTTTATTCGTCAAATATTTTCTGTGGTGAAATTCCTTAAAACCTCCAAAATGCAAAAATTCCTCAAAGTGCATATTTTTTACGATTCAGTATCCATGCTACCCGTCGGATGATAGCTCAGAGTGTCTTCTTTCAACTAGGGATGGTTTGGTGAAACTGTTATTTTGTTAAAAATTTATTTTATTCGTCAAATATTTTCTATGGTGAAATTCCTTAAAACCTCCAAAATGCAAAAATTCCTCAAAGTGCATATTTTTTACGATTCAGTATCCATGCTACTCGTCGGATGATAGCTCAGAGTGTCTTCTTTCAACTAGGGATGGTTTGGTGAAACTGTTATTTTGTTTAAAATTTATTTTATTCGTCAAATATTTTCTGCGGTGAAATTCCTTAAAACCTCCAAAATGCAAAAATTCCTCAAAGTGCATATTTTTTACGATTCAGTATCCATGCTGCCCGTCGGATGATAGCTCAGAGTGTCTTCTTTCAACTAGGGATAGTTTGGTGAAACTGTTATTTCGTTAAAAAATTATTTTATTCGTCAAATATTTTCTATAGTGAAATTCTTTGAAACCACCAAAATACAAAAATTCCTCAAAGTGCATATTTTTAACGATTCAGTATCCATGCTACTCGTCGGATGATAGCTCAGAGTGTCTTCTTTCGACTAGGGATGGTTTG
This sequence comes from Aedes albopictus, assembly GCF_035046485.1. Classification (NCBI taxonomy): domain Eukaryota; kingdom Metazoa; phylum Arthropoda; class Insecta; order Diptera; family Culicidae; genus Aedes; species Aedes albopictus. The sequence goes on from NW_026917598.1 coordinate 59,440, forward strand.
GTGAAACTGTTATTTTGTTTAAAATTTATTTTATTCGTCAAATATTTTCTGTGGTGAAATTCCTTAAAACCTCCACAATGCAAAAATTCCTCAAAGTGCATATTTTTTACGATTCAGTATCCATGCTACCCGTCGGATGATAGCTCAGAGTGTCTTCTTTCAACTAGGGATGGTTTGGTGAAACTGTTATTTTGTTAAAAAATTATTTTATTCGTCAAATATTTTCTATAGTGAAATTCCTTGAAACCACCAAAATACAAAAATTCCTCAAAGTGCATATTTTTAACGATTCAGTATCCATGCTACTCGTCGGATGATAGCTCAGAGTGTCTTCTTTCGACTAGGGATGGTTTGGTGAAACTGTTATTTTGTTTAAAATTTATTTTATTCGTCAAATATTTTCTGTGGTGAAATTCCTTAAAACCTCCAAAATGCAAAAATTCCTCAAAGTGCATATTTTTTACGATTCAGTATCCATGCTACCCGTCGGATGATAGCTCAGAGTGTCTTCTTTCAACTAGGGATGGTTTGGTGAAACTGTTATTTTGTTAAAAAATTATTTTATTCGTCAAATATTTTCTATAGTGAAATTCCTTGAAACCACCAAAATACAAAAATTCCTCAAAGTGCATATTTTTAACGATTCAGTATCCATGCTACTCGTCGGATGATAGCTCAGAGTGTCTTCTTTCGACTAGGGATGGTTTGGTGAAACTGTTATTTTGTTTAAAATTTATTTTATTCGTCAAATATTTTCTGTGGTGAAATTCCTTAAAACCTCCAAAATGCAAAAATTCCTCAAAGTGCATATTTTTTACGATTCAGTATCCATGCTACCCGTCGGATGATAGCTCAGAGTGTCTTCTTTCAACTAGGGATGGTTTGGTGAAACTGTTATTTTGTTAAAAAATTATTTTATTCGTCAAATATTTTCTATAGTGAAATTCCTTAAAACCTCCAAAATGCAAAAATTCCTCAAAGTGCATATTTTTTACGATTCAGTATCCATGCTACCCGTCGGATGATAGCTCAGAGTGTCTTCTTTCAACTAGGGATGGTTTGGTGAAACTGTTATTTTGTTAAAAATTTATTTTATTCGTCAAATATTTTCTATGGTGAAATTCCTTAAAACCTCCAAAATGCAAAAATTCCTCAAAGTGCATATTTTTTACGATTCAGTATCCATGCTACCCGTCGGATGATAGCTCAGAGTGTCTTCTTTCAACTAGGGATGGTTTGGTGAAACTGTTATTTCGTTAAAAAATTATTTTATTCGTCAAATATTTTCTGTGGTGAAATTCCTTAAAACCTCCAAAATGCAAAAATTCCTCAGTGCATATTTTTTACGATTCAGTATCCATGCTGCCCGTCGGATGATAGCTCAGAGTGTCTTCTTTCAACTAGGGATGGTTTGGTGAAACTGTTATTTTGTTTAAAATTTATTTTATTCGTCAAATATTTTCTGTGGTGAAATTCCTTAAAACCTCCAAAATGCAAAAATTCCTCAAAGTGCATATTTTTTACGATTCAGTATCCATGCTACCCGTCGGATGATAGCTCAGAGTGTCTTCTTTCAACTAGGGATGGTTTGGTGAAACTGTTATTTTGTTAAAAATTTATTTTATTCGTCAAATATTTTCTGTGGTGAAATTCCTTAAAACCTCCAAAATGCAAAAATTCCTCAAAGTGCATATTTTTTACGATTCAGTATCCATGCTGCCCGTCGGATGATAGCTCAGAGTGTCTTCTTTCAACTAGGGATAGTTTGGTGAAACTGTTATTTCGTTAAAAAATTATTTTATTCGTCAAATATTTTCTATAGTGAAATTCCTTGAAACCACCAAAATACAAAAATTCCTCAAAGTGCATATTTTTTACGATTCAGTATCCATGCTACCCGTCGGATGATAGCTCAGTGGGTCTTCTTTCGACTAGGGATGGTTTGGTGAAACTGTTATTTTGTTAAAAATTTATTTTATTCGTCAAATATTTTCTGTGGTGAAATTCCTTAAAACCTCCAAAATGCAAAAATTCCTCAAAGTGCATATTTTTTACGATTCAGTATCCATGCTACCCGTCGGATGATAGCTCAGAGTGTCTTCTTTCAACTAGGGATGGTTTGGTGAAACTGTTATTTCGTTAAAAAATTATTTTATTCGTCAAATATTTTCTGTGGTGAAATTCCTTAAAACCTCCAAAATGCAAAAATTCCTCAAAGTGCATATTTTTTACGATTCAGTATCCATGCTGCCCGTCGGATGATAGCTCAGAGTGTCTTCTTTCGACTAGGGATGGTTTGGTGAAACTGTTATTTTGTTTAAAATTTATTTTATTCGTCAAATATTTTCTGTGGTGAAATTCCTTAAAACCTCCAAAATGCAAAAATTCCTCAAAGTGCATATTTTTTACGATTCAGTATCCATGCTACCCGTCGGATGATAGCTCAGAGTGTCTTCTTTCAACTAGGGATGGTTTGGTGAAACTGTTATTTTGTTAAAAATTTATTTTATTCGTCAAATATTTTCTGTGGTGAAATTCCTTAAAACCTCCAAAATGCAAAAATTCCTCAAAGTGCATATTTTTTACGATTCAGTATCCATGCTGCCCGTCGGATGATAGCTCAGAGTGTCTTCTTTCAACTAGGGATAGTTTGGTGAAACTGTTATTTCGTTAAAAAATTATTTTATTCGTCAAATATTTTCTATAGTGAAATTCCTTGAAACCACCAAAATACAAAAATTCCTCAAAGTGCATATTTTTTACGATTCAGTATCCATGCTACCCGTCGGATGATAGCTCAGTGGGTCTTCTTTCGACTAGGGATGGTTTGGTGAAACTGTTATTTTGTTAAAAATTTATTTTATTCGTCAAATATTTTCTGTGGTGAAATTCCTTAAAACCTCCAAAATGCAAAAATTCCTCAAAGTGCATATTTTTTACGATTCAGTATCCATGCTGCCCGTCGGATGATAGCTCAGAGTGTCTTCTTTCAACTAGGGATAGTTTGGTGAAACTGTTATTTCGTTAAAAAATTATTTTATTCGTCAAATATTTTCTATAGTGAAATTCTTTGAAACCACCAAAATACAAAAATTCCTCAAAGTGCATATTTTTTACGATTCAGTATCCATGCTACTCATCGGATGATAGCTCAGAGTGTCTTCTTTCGACTAGGGATGGTTTGGTGAAACTGTTATTTTGTTAAAAATTTATTTTATTCGTCAAATATTTTCTATAGTGAAATTCTTTGAAACCACCAAAATACAAAAATTCCTCAAAGTGCATATTTTTAACGATTCAGTATCCATGCTACTCGTCGGATGATAGCTCAGAGTGTCTTCTTTCGACTAGGGATGGTTTGGTGAAACTGTTATTTTGTTTAAAATTTATTTTATTCGTCAAATATTTTCTATAGTGAAATTCTTTGAAACCACCAAAATACAAAAATTCCTCAAAGTGCATATTTTTAACGATTCAGTATCCATGCTACTCGTCGGATGATAGCTCAGAGTGTCTTCTTTCGACTAGGGATGGTTTGGTGAAACTGTTATTTTGTTTAAAATTTATTTTATTCGTCAAATATTTTCTGCGGTGAAATTCCTTAAAACCTCCAAAATGCAAAAATTCCTCAAAGTGCATATTTTTTACGATTCAGTATCCATGCTGCCCGTCGGATGATAGCTCAGAGTGTCTTCTTTCAACTAGGGATAGTTTGGTGAAACTGTTATTTCGTTAAAAAATTATTTTATTCGTCAAATATTTTCTATAGTGAAATTCTTTGAAACCACCAAAATACAAAAATTCCTCAAAGTGCATATTTTTAACGATTCAGTATCCATGCTACTCGTCGGATGATAGCTCAGAGTGTCTTCTTTCGACTAGGGATGGTTTGGTGAAACTGTTATTTCGTTAAAAAATTATTTTATTCGTCAAATATTTTCTGTGGTGAAATTCCTTAAAACCTCCAAAATGCAAAAATTCCTCAAAGTGCATATTTTTTACGATTCAGTATCCATGCTGCCCGTCGGATGATAGCTCAGAGTGTCTTCTTTCGACTAGGGATGGTTTGGTGAAACTGTTATTTTGTTTAAAATTTATTTTATTCGTCAAATATTTTCTGTGGTGAAATTCCTTAAAACCTCCAAAATGCAAAAATTCCTCAAAGTGCATATTTTTTACGATTCAGTATCCATGCTGCCCGTCGGATGATAGCTCAGAGTGTCTTCTTTCAACTAGGGATAGTTTGGTGAAACTGTTATTTCGTTAAAAAATTATTTTATTCGTCAAATATTTTCTATAGTGAAATTCTTTGAAACCACCAAAATACAAAAATTCCTCAAAGTGCATATTTTTAACGATTCAGTATCCATGCTACTCGTCGGATGATAGCTCAGAGTGTCTTCTTTCGACTAGGGATGGTTTGGTGAAACTGTTATTTCGTTAAAAAATTATTTTATTCGTCAAATATTTTCTGTGGTGAAATTCCTTAAAACCTCCAAAATGCAAAAATTCCTCAAAGTGCATATTTTTTACGATTCAGTATCCATGCTGCCCGTCGGATGATAGCTCAGAGTGTCTTCTTTCGACTAGGGATGGTTTGGTGAAACTGTTATTTTGTTTAAAATTTATTTTATTCGTCAAATATTTTCTATAGTGAAATTCCTTGAAACCACCAAAATACAAAAATTCCTCAAAGTGCATATTTTTAACGATTCAGTATCCATGCTACTCGTCGGATGATAGCTCAGAGTGTCTTCTTTCGACTAGGGATGGTTTGGTGAAACTGTTATTTTGTTTAAAATTTATTTTATTCGTCAAATATTTTCTGTGGTGAAATTCCTTAAAACCTCCAAAATGCAAAAATTCCTCAAAGTGCATATTTTTTACGATTCAGTATCCATGCTACCCGTCGGATGATAGCTCAGAGTGTCTTCTTTCAACTAGGGATGGTTTGGTGAAACTGTTATTTTGTTAAAAATTTATTTTATTCGTCAAATATTTTCTATGGTGAAATTCCTTAAAACCTCCAAAATGCAAAAATTCCTCAAAGTGCATATTTTTTACGATTCAGTATCCATGCTACCCGTCGGATGATAGCTCAGAGTGTCTTCTTTCAACTAGGGATGGTTTGGTGAAACTGTTATTTCGTTAAAAAATTATTTTATTCGTCAAATATTTTCTGTGGTGAAATTCCTTAAAACCTCCAAAATGCAAAAATTCCTCAAAGTGCATATTTTTTACGATTCAGTATCCATGCTGCCCGTCGGATGATAGCTCAGAGTGTCTTCTTTCGACTAGGGATGGTTTGGTGAAACTGTTATTTTGTTTAAAATTTATTTTATTCGTCAAATATTTTCTGTGGTGAAATTCCTTAAAACCTCCAAAATGCAAAAATTCCTCAAAGTGCATATTTTTTACGATTCAGTATCCATGCTACCCGTCGGATGATAGCTCAGAGTGTCTTCTTTCAACTAGGGATGGTTTGGTGAAACTGTTATTTTGTTAAAAATTTATTTTATTCGTCAAATATTTTCTGTGGTGAAATTCCTTAAAACCTCCAAAATGCAAAAATTCCTCAAAGTGCATATTTTTTACGATTCAGTATCCATGCTGCCCGTCGGATGATAGCTCAGAGTGTCTTCTTTCAACTAGGGATAGTTTGGTGAAACTGTTATTTCGTTAAAAAATTATTTTATTCGTCAAATATTTTCTATAGTGAAATTCCTTGAAACCACCAAAATACAAAAATTCCTCAAAGTGCATATTTTTTACGATTCAGTATCCATGCTACCCGTCGGATGATAGCTCAGTGGGTCTTCTTTCGACTAGGGATGGTTTGGTGAAACTGTTATTTTGTTAAAAATTTATTTTATTCGTCAAATATTTTCTGTGGTGAAATTCCTTAAAACCTCCAAAATGCAAAAATTCCTCAAAGTGCATATTTTTTACGATTCAGTATCCATGCTGCCCGTCGGATGATAGCTCAGAGTGTCTTCTTTCAACTAGGGATAGTTTGGTGAAACTGTTATTTCGTTAAAAATTTATTTTATTCGTCAAATATTTTCTATAGTGAAATTCTTTGAAACCACCAAAATACAAAAATTCCTCAAAGTGCATATTTTTTACGATTCAGTATCCATGCTACTCATCGGATGATAGCTCAGAGTGTCTTCTTTCGACTAGGGATGGTTTGGTGAAACTGTTATTTTGTTAAAAATTTATTTTATTCGTCAAATATTTTCTGCGGTGAAATTCCTTAAAACCTCCAAAATGCAAAAATTCCTCAAAGTGCATATTTTTTACGATTCAGTATCCATGCTGCCCGTCGGATGATAGCTCAGAGTGTCTTCTTTCAACTAGGGATAGTTTGGTGAAACTGTTATTTCGTTAAAAATTTATTTTATTCGTCAAATATTTTCTATAGTGAAATTCTTTGAAACCACCAAAATACAAAAATTCCTCAAAGTGCATATTTTTTACGATTCAGTATCCATGCTACTCATCGGATGATAGCTCAGAGTGTCTTCTTTCAACTAGGGATGGTTTGGTGAAACTGTTATTTTGTTAAAAATTTATTTTATTCGTCAAATATTTTCTATGGTGAAATTCCTTAAAACCTCCAAAATGCAAAAATTCCTCAAAGTGCATATTTTTTACGATTCAGTATCCATGCTACCCGTCGGATGATAGCTCAGAGTGTCTTCTTTCAACTAGGGATGGTTTGGTGAAACTGTTATTTTGTTAAAAATTTATTTTATTCGTCAAATATTTTCTGTGGTGAAATTCCTTAAAACCTCCAAAATGCAAAAATTCCTCAAAGTGCATATTTTTTACGATTCAGTATCCATGCTACCCGTCGGATGATAGCTCAGAGTGTCTTCTTTCGACTAGGGATGGTTTGGTGAAACTGTTATTTTGTTAAAAATTTATTTTATTCGTCAAATATTTTCTGTGGTGAAATTCCTTAAAACCTCCAAAATGCAAAAATTCCTCAAAGTGCATATTTTTTACGATTCAGTATCCATGCTGCCCGTCGGATGATAGCTCAGAGTGTCTTCTTTCAACTAGGGATAGTTTGGTGAAACTGTTATTTCGTTAAAAAATTATTTTATTCGTCAAATATTTTCTATAGTGAAATTCCTTGAAACCACCAAAATACAAAAATTCCTCAAAGTGCATATTTTTTACGATTCAGTATCCATGCTACCCGTCGGATGATAGCTCAGTGGGTCTTCTTTCGACTAGGGATGGTTTGGTGAAACTGTTATTTTGTTAAAAATTTATTTTATTCGTCAAATATTTTCTGTGGTGAAATTCCTTAAAACCTCCAAAATGCAAAAATTCCTCAAAGTGCATATTTTTTACGATTCAGTATCCATGCTGCCCGTCGGATGATAGCTCAGAGTGTCTTCTTTCAACTAGGGATAGTTTGGTGAAACTGTTATTTCGTTAAAAAATTATTTTATTCGTCAAATATTTTCTATAGTGAAATTCCTTGAAACCACCAAAATACAAAAATTCCTCAAAGTGCATATTTTTAACGATTCAGTATCCATGCTACTCGTCGGATGATAGCTCAGAGTGTCTTCTTTCGACTAGGGATGGTTTGGTGAAACTGTTATTTTGTTTAAAATTTATTTTATTCGTCAAATATTTTCTGTGGTGAAATTCCTTAAAACCTCCAAAATGCAAAAATTCCTCAAAGTGCATATTTTTTACGATTCAGTATCCATGCTACCCGTCGGATGATAGCTCAGAGTGTCTTCTTTCACCTTGGGATGGTTTGGTGAAACTGTTATTTTGTTAAAAATTTATTTTATTCGTCAAATATTTTCTATGGTGAAATTCCTTAAAACCTCCAAAATGCAAAAATTCCTCAAAGTGCATATTTTTTACGATTCAGTATCCATGCTACCCGTCGGATGATAGCTCAGAGTGTCTTCTTTCAACTAGGGACGGTTTGGTGAAACTGTTATTTTGTTAAAAATTTATTTTATTCGTCAAATATTTTCTGTGGTGAAATTCCTTAAAACCTCCAAAATGCAAAAATTCCTCAAAGTGCATATTTTTTACGATTCAGTATCCATGCTACCCGTCGGATGATAGCTCAGTGGGTCTTCTTTCGACTAGGGATGGTTTGGTGAAACTGTTATTTTGTTAAAAATTTATTTTATTCGTCAAATATTTTCTGTGGTGAAATTCCTTAAAACCTCCAAAATGCAAAAATTCCTCAAAGTGCATATTTTTTACGATTCAGTATCCATGCTGCCCGTCGGATGATAGCTCAGAGTGTCTTCTTTCAACTAGGGATAGTTTGGTGAAACTGTTATTTCGTTAAAAAATTATTTTATTCGTCAAATATTTTCTATAGTGAAATTCTTTGAAACCACCAAAATACAAAAATTCCTCAAAGTGCATATTTTTTACGATTCAGTATCCATGCTACTCATCGGATGATAGCTCAGAGTGTCTTCTTTCGACTAGGGATGGTTTGGTGAAACTGTTATTTTGTTAAAAATTTATTTTATTCGTCAAATATTTTCTATAGTGAAATTCTTTGAAACCACCAAAATACAAAAATTCCTCAAAGTGCATATTTTTAACGATTCAGTATCCATGCTACTCGTCGGATGATAGCTCAGAGTGTCTTCTTTCGACTAGGGATGGTTTGGTGAAACTGTTATTTTGTTTAAAATTTATTTTATTCGTCAAATATTTTCTATAGTGAAATTCTTTGAAACCACCAAAATACAAAAATTCCTCAAAGTGCATATTTTTTACGATTCAGTATCCATGCTACTCATCGGATGATAGCTCAGAGTGTCTTCTTTCGACTAGGGATGGTTTGGTGAAACTGTTATTTTGTTAAAAATTTATTTTATTCGTCAAATATTTTCTATAGTGAAATTCTTTGAAACCACCAAAATACAAAAATTCCTCAAAGTGCATATTTTTTACGATTCAGTATCCATGCTACTCATCGGATGATAGCTCAGAGTGTCTTCTTTCGACTAGGGATGGTTTGGTGAAACTGTTATTTTGTTAAAAATTTATTTTATTCGTCAAATATTTTCTATAGTGAAATTCTTTGAAACCACCAAAATACAAAAATTCCTCAAAGTGCATATTTTTAACGATTCAGTATCCATGCTACTCGTCGGATGATAGCTCAGAGTGTCTTCTTTCGACTAGGGATGGTTTGGTGAAACTGTTATTTTGTTTAAAATTTATTTTATTCGTCAAATATTTTCTATAGTGAAATTCTTTGAAACCACCAAAATACAAAAATTCCTCAAAGTGCATATTTTTTACGATTCAGTATCCATGCTACTCATCGGATGATAGCTCAGAGTGTCTTCTTTCGACTAGGGATGGTTTGGTGAAACTGTTATTTCGTTAAAAAATTATTTTATTCGTCAAATATTTTCTATAGTGAAATTCCTTGAAACCACCAAAATACAAAAATTCCTCAAAGTGCATATTTTTAACGATTCAGTATCCATGCTACTCGTCGGATGATAGCTCAGAGTGTCTTCTTTCGACTAGGGATGGTTTGGTGAAACTGTTATTTTGTTTAAAATTTATTTTATTCGTCAAATATTTTCTGTGGTGAAATTCCTTAAAACCTCCAAAATGCAAAAATTCCTCAAAGTGCATATTTTTTACGATTCAGTATCCATGCTACCCGTCGGATGATAGCTCAGAGTGTCTTCTTTCACCTTGGGATGGTTTGGTGAAACTGTTATTTTGTTAAAAATTTATTTTATTCGTCAAATATTTTCTATGGTGAAATTCCTTAAAACCTCCAAAATGCAAAAATTCCTCAAAGTGCATATTTTTTACGATTCAGTATCCATGCTACCCGTCGGATGATAGCTCAGAGTGTCTTCTTTCAACTAGGGACGGTTTGGTGAAACTGTTATTTTGTTAAAAATTTATTTTATTCGTCAAATATTTTCTGTGGTGAAATTCCTTAAAACCTCCAAAATGCAAAAATTCCTCAAAGTGCATATTTTTTACGATTCAGTATCCATGCTGCCCGTCGGATGATAGCTCAGAGTGTCTTCTTTCAACTAGGGATAGTTTGGTGAAACTGTTATTTCGTTAAAAAATTATTTTATTCGTCAAATATTTTCTATAGTGAAATTCTTTGAAACCACCAAAATACAAAAATTCCTCAAAGTGCATATTTTTTACGATTCAGTATCCATGCTACTCATCGGATGATAGCTCAGAGTGTCTTCTTTCGACTAGGGATGGTTTGGTGAAACTGTTATTTTGTTAAAAATTTATTTTATTCGTCAAATATTTTCTATAGTGAAATTCTTTGAAACCACCAAAATACAAAAATTCCTCAAAGTGCATATTTTTAACGATTCAGTATCCATGCTACTCGTCGGATGATAGCTCAGAGTGTCTTCTTTCGACTAGGGATGGTTTGGTGAAACTGTTATTTTGTTTAAAATTTATTTTATTCGTCAAATATTTTCTATAGTGAAATTCTTTGAAACCACCAAAATACAAAAATTCCTCAAAGTGCATATTTTTTACGATTCAGTATCCATGCTACTCATCGGATGATAGCTCAGAGTGTCTTCTTTCGACTAGGGATGGTTTGGTGAAACTGTTATTTTGTTTAAAATTTATTTTATTCGTCAAATATTTTCTGCGGTGAAATTCCTTAAAACCTCCAAAATGCAAAAATTCCTCAAAGTGCATATTTTTTACGATTCAGTATCCATGCTGCCCGTCGGATGATAGCTCAGAGTGTCTTCTTTCAACTAGGGATAGTTTGGTGAAACTGTTATTTCGTTAAAAAATTATTTTATTCGTCAAATATTTTCTATAGTGAAATTCCTTGAAACCACCAAAATACAAAAATTCCTCAAAGTGCATATTTTTTACGATTCAGTATCCATGCTACCCGTCGGATGATAGCTCAGTGGGTCTTCTTTCGACTAGGGATGGTTTGGTGAAACTGTTATTTTGTTAAAAATTTATTTTATTCGTCAAATATTTTCTGTGGTGAAATTCCTTAAAACCTCCAAAATGCAAAAATTCCTCAAAGTGCATATTTTTTACGATTCAGTATCCATGCTGCCCGTCGGATGATAGCTCAGAGTGTCTTCTTTCAACTAGGGATAGTTTGGTGAAACTGTTATTTCGTTAAAAATTTATTTTATTCGTCAAATATTTTCTATAGTGAAATTCTTTGAAACCACCAAAATACAAAAATTCCTCAAAGTGCATATTTTTTACGATTCAGTATCCATGCTACTCATCGGATGATAGCTCAGAGTGTCTTCTTTCGACTAGGGATGGTTTGGTGAAACTGTTATTTTGTTAAAAATTTATTTTATTCGTCAAATATTTTCTGCGGTGAAATTCCTTAAAACCTCCAAAATGCAAAAATTCCTCAAAGTGCATATTTTTTACGATTCAGTATCCATGCTGCCCGTCGGATGATAGCTCAGAGTGTCTTCTTTCAACTAGGGATAGTTTGGTGAAACTGTTATTTCGTTAAAAATTTATTTTATTCGTCAAATATTTTCTATAGTGAAATTCTTTGAAACCACCAAAATACAAAAATTCCTCAAAGTGCATATTTTTTACGATTCAGTATCCATGCTACTCATCGGATGATAGCTCAGAGTGTCTTCTTTCGACTAGGGATGGTTTGGTGAAACTGTTATTTTGTTAAAAATTTATTTTATTCGTCAAATATTTTCTGCGGTGAAATTCCTTAAAACCTCCAAAATGCAAAAATTCCTCAAAGTGCATATTTTTTACGATTCAGTATCCATGCTGCCCGTCGGATGATAGCTCAGAGTGTCTTCTTTCAACTAGGGATAGTTTGGTGAAACTGTTATTTCGTTAAAAAATTATTTTATTCGTCAAATATTTTCTATAGTGAAATTCCTTGAAACCACCAAAATACAAAAATTCCTCAAAGTGCATATTTTTTACGATTCAGTATCCATGCTGCCCGTCGGATGATAGCTCAGAGTGTCTTCTTTCAACTAGGGATGGTTTGGTGAAACTGTTATTTTGTTAAAAATTTATTTTATTCGTCAAATATTTTCTGTGGTGAAATTCCTTAAAACCTCCAAAATGCAAAAATTCCTCAAAGTGCATATTTTTTACGATTCAGTATCCATGCTGCCCGTCGGATGATAGCTCAGAGTGTCTTCTTTCAACTAGGGATAGTTTGGTGAAACTGTTATTTCGTTAAAAAATTATTTTATTCGTCAAATATTTTCTATAGTGAAATTCCTTGAAACCACCAAAATACAAAAATTCCTCAAAGTGCATATTTTTTACGATTCAGTATCCATGCTACCCGTCGGATGATAGCTCAGTGGGTCTTCTTTCGACTAGGGATGGTTTGGTGAAACTGTTATTTTGTTAAAAATTTATTTTATTCGTCAAATATTTTCTGTGGTGAAATTCCTTAAAACCTCCAAAATGCAAAAATTCCTCAAAGTGCATATTTTTTACGATTCAGTATCCATGCTGCCCGTCGGATGATAGCTCAGAGTGTCTTCTTTCAACTAGGGATAGTTTGGTGAAACTGTTATTTCGTTAAAAAATTATTTTATTCGTCAAATATTTTCTATAGTGAAATTCTTTGAAACCACCAAAATACAAAAATTCCTCAAAGTGCATATTTTTTACGATTCAGTATCCATGCTACTCATCGGATGATAGCTCAGAGTGTCTTCTTTCGACTAGGGATGGTTTGGTGAAACTGTTATTTTGTTAAAAATTTATTTTATTCGTCAAATATTTTCTATAGTGAAATTCTTTGAAACCACCAAAATACAAAAATTCCTCAAAGTGCATATTTTTAACGATTCAGTATCCATGCTACTCGTCGGATGATAGCTCAGAGTGTCTTCTTTCGACTAGGGATGGTTTGGTGAAACTGTTATTTTGTTTAAAATTTATTTTATTCGTCAAATATTTTCTATAGTGAAATTCTTTGAAACCACCAAAATACAAAAATTCCTCAAAGTGCATATTTTTTACGATTCAGTATCCATGCTACTCATCGGATGATAGCTCAGAGTGTCTTCTTTCGACTAGGGATGGTTTGGTGAAACTGTTATTTTGTTTAAAATTTATTTTATTCGTCAAATATTTTCTGCGGTGAAATTCCTTAAAACCTCCAAAATGCAAAAATTCCTCAAAGTGCATATTTTTTACGATTCAGTATCCATGCTGCCCGTCGGATGATAGCTCAGAGTGTCTTCTTTCAACTAGGGATAGTTTGGTGAAACTGTTATTTCGTTAAAAAATTATTTTATTCGTCAAATATTTTCTATAGTGAAATTCCTTGAAACCACCAAAATACAAAAATTCCTCAAAGTGCATATTTTTTACGATTCAGTATCCATGCTACCCGTCGGATGATAGCTCAGTGGGTCTTCTTTCGACTAGGGATGGTTTGGTGAAACTGTTATTTTGTTAAAAATTTATTTTATTCGTCAAATATTTTCTGTGGTGAAATTCCTTAAAACCTCCAAAATGCAAAAATTCCTCAAAGTGCATATTTTTTACGATTCAGTATCCATGCTGCCCGTCGGATGATAGCTCAGAGTGTCTTCTTTCAACTAGGGATAGTTTGGTGAAACTGTTATTTCGTTAAAAATTTATTTTATTCGTCAAATATTTTCTATAGTGAAATTCTTTGAAACCACCAAAATACAAAAATTCCTCAAAGTGCATATTTTTTACGATTCAGTATCCATGCTACTCATCGGATGATAGCTCAGAGTGTCTTCTTTCGACTAGGGATGGTTTGGTGAAACTGTTATTTTGTTAAAAATTTATTTTATTCGTCAAATATTTTCTGCGGTGAAATTCCTTAAAACCTCCAAAATGCAAAAATTCCTCAAAGTGCATATTTTTTACGATTCAGTATCCATGCTGCCCGTCGGATGATAGCTCAGAGTGTCTTCTTTCAACTAGGGATAGTTTGGTGAAACTGTTATTTCGTTAAAAATTTATTTTATTCGTCAAATATTTTCTATAGTGAAATTCTTTGAAACCACCAAAATACAAAAATTCCTCAAAGTGCATATTTTTTACGATTCAGTATCCATGCTACTCATCGGATGATAGCTCAGAGTGTCTTCTTTCGACTAGGGATGGTTTGGTGAAACTGTTATTTTGTTAAAAATTTATTTTATTCGTCAAATATTTTCTGCGGTGAAATTCCTTAAAACCTCCAAAATGCAAAAATTCCTCAAAGTGCATATTTTTTACGATTCAGTATCCATGCTGCCCGTCGGATGATAGCTCAGAGTGTCTTCTTTCAACTAGGGATAGTTTGGTGAAACTGTTATTTCGTTAAAAAATTATTTTATTCGTCAAATATTTTCTATAGTGAAATTCCTTGAAACCACCAAAATACAAAAATTCCTCAAAGTGCATATTTTTTACGATTCAGTATCCATGCTGCCCGTCGGATGATAGCTCAGAGTGTCTTCTTTCAACTAGGGATGGTTTGGTGAAACTGTTATTTTGTTAAAAATTTATTTTATTCGTCAAATATTTTCTGTGGTGAAATTCCTTAAAACCTCCAAAATGCAAAAATTCCTCAAAGTGCATATTTTTTACGATTCAGTATCCATGCTGCCCGTCGGATGATAGCTCAGAGTGTCTTCTTTCAACTAGGGATAGTTTGGTGAAACTGTTATTTCGTTAAAAAATTATTTTATTCGTCAAATATTTTCTATAGTGAAATTCCTTGAAACCACCAAAATACAAAAATTCCTCAAAGTGCATATTTTTTACGATTCAGTATCCATGCTACCCGTCGGATGATAGCTCAGTGGGTCTTCTTTCGACTAGGGATGGTTTGGTGAAACTGTTATTTTGTTAAAAATTTATTTTATTCGTCAAATATTTTCTGTGGTGAAATTCCTTAAAACCTCCAAAATGCAAAAATTCCTCAAAGTGCATATTTTTTACGATTCAGTATCCATGCTGCCCGTCGGATGATAGCTCAGAGTGTCTTCTTTCAACTAGGGATAGTTTGGTGAAACTGTTATTTCGTTAAAAATTTATTTTATTCGTCAAATATTTTCTATAGTGAAATTCTTTGAAACCACCAAAATACAAAAATTCCTCAAAGTGCATATTTTTTACGATTCAGTATCCATGCTACTCATCGGATGATAGCTCAGAGTGTCTTCTTTCGACTAGGGATGGTTTGGTGAAACTGTTATTTTGTTAAAAATTTATTTTATTCGTCAAATATTTTCTGCGGTGAAATTCCTTAAAACCTCCAAAATGCAAAAATTCCTCAAAGTGCATATTTTTTACGATTCAGTATCCATGCTGCCCGTCGGATGATAGCTCAGAGTGTCTTCTTTCAACTAGGGATAGTTTGGTGAAACTGTTATTTCGTTAAAAATTTATTTTATTCGTCAAATATTTTCTATAGTGAAATTCTTTGAAACCACCAAAATACAAAAATTCCTCAAAGTGCATATTTTTTACGATTCAGTATCCATGCTACTCATCGGATGATAGCTCAGAGTGTCTTCTTTCGACTAGGGATGGTTTGGTGAAACTGTTATTTTGTTAAAAATTTATTTTATTCGTCAAATATTTTCTATAGTGAAATTCTTTGAAACCACCAAAATACAAAAATTCCTCAAAGTGCATATTTTTAACGATTCAGTATCCATGCTACTCGTCGGATGATAGCTCAGAGTGTCTTCTTTCGACTAGGGATGGTTTGGTGAAACTGTTATTTTGTTTAAAATTTATTTTATTCGTCAAATATTTTCTGCGGTGAAATTCCTTAAAACCTCCAAAATGCAAAAATTCCTCAAAGTGCATATTTTTTACGATTCAGTATCCATGCTGCCCGTCGGATGATAGCTCAGAGTGTCTTCTTTCAACTAGGGATAGTTTGGTGAAACTGTTATTTCGTTAAAAAATTATTTTATTCGTCAAATATTTTCTATAGTGAAATTCTTTGAAACCACCAAAATACAAAAATTCCTCAAAGTGCATATTTTTAACGATTCAGTATCCATGCTACTCGTCGGATGATAGCTCAGAGTGTCTTCTTTCGACTAGGGATGGTTTGGTGAAACTGTTATTTCGTTAAAAAATTATTTTATTCGTCAAATATTTTCTGTGGTGAAATTCCTTAAAACCTCCAAAATGCAAAAATTCCTCAAAGTGCATATTTTTTACGATTCAGTATCCATGCTGCCCGTCGGATGATAGCTCAGAGTGTCTTCTTTCGACTAGGGATGGTTTGGTGAAACTGTTATTTTGTTTAAAATTTATTTTATTCGTCAAATATTTTCTGTGGTGAAATTCCTTAAAACCTCCAAAATGCAAAAATTCCTCAAAGTGCATATTTTTTACGATTCAGTATCCATGCTACCCGTCGGATGATAGCTCAGAGTGTCTTCTTTCAACTAGGGATGGTTTGGTGAAACTGTTATTTTGTTAAAAAATTATTTTATTCGTCAAATATTTTCTATAGTGAAATTCCTTGAAACCACCAAAATACAAAAATTCCTCAAAGTGCATATTTTTAACGATTCAGTATCCATGCTACTCGTCGGATGATAGCTCAGAGTGTCTTCTTTCGACTAGGGATGGTTTGGTGAAACTGTTATTTTGTTTAAAATTTATTTTATTCGTCAAATATTTTCTGTGGTGAAATTCCTTAAAACCTCCAAAATGCAAAAATTCCTCAAAGTGCATATTTTTTACGATTCAGTATCCATGCTACCCGTCGGATGATAGCTCAGAGTGTCTTCTTTCAACTAGGGATGGTTTGGTGAAACTGTTATTTTGTTAAAAATTTATTTTATTCGTCAAATATTTTCTATGGTGAAATTCCTTAAAACCTCCAAAATGCAAAAATTCCTCAAAGTGCATATTTTTTACGATTCAGTATCCATGCTACCCGTCGGATGATAGCTCAGAGTGTCTTCTTTCAACTAGGGATGGTTTGGTGAAACTGTTATTTCGTTAAAAAATTATTTTATTCGTCAAATATTTTCTGTGGTGAAATTCCTTAAAACCTCCAAAATGCAAAAATTCCTCAAAGTGCATATTTTTTACGATTCAGTATCCATGCTGCCCGTCGGATGATAGCTCAGAGTGTCTTCTTTCAACTAGGGATGGTTTGGTGAAACTGTTATTTTGTTAAAAATTTATTTTATTCGTCAAATATTTTCTGTGGTGAAATTCCTTAAAACCTCCAAAATGCAAAAATTCCTCAAAGTGCATATTTTTTACGATTCAGTATCCATGCTGCCCGTCGGATGATAGCTCAGAGTGTCTTCTTTCAACTAGGGATAGTTTGGTGAAACTGTTATTTCGTTAAAAAATTATTTTATTCGTCAAATATTTTCTATAGTGAAATTCCTTGAACCCACCAAAATACAAAAATTCCTCAAAGTGCATATTTTTTACGATTCAGTATCCATGCTGCCCGTCGGATGATAGCTCAGAGTGTCTTCTTTCAACTAGGGATAGTTTGGTGAAACTGTTATTTTGTTAAAAATTTATTTTATTCGTCAAATATTTTCTGTGGTGAAATTCCTTAAAACCTCCAAAATGCAAAAATTCCTCAAAGTGCATATTTTTTACGATTCAGTATCCATGCTGCCCGTCGGATGATAGCTCAGAGTGTCTTCTTTCGACTAGGGATGGTTTGGTGAAACTGTTATTTTGTTTAAAATTTATTTTATTCGTCAAATATTTTCTGTGGTGAAATTCCTTAAAACCTCCAAAATGCAAAAATTCCTCAAAGTGCATATTTTTTACGATTCAGTATCCATGCTACCCGTCGGATGATAGCTCAGAGTGTCTTCTTTCAACTAGGGATGGTTTGGTGAAACTGTTATTTTGTTAAAAATTTATTTTATTCGTCAAATATTTTCTGTGGTGAAATTCCTTAAAACCTCCAAAATGCAAAAATTCCTCAAAGTGCATATTTTTTACGATTCAGTATCCATGCTGCCCGTCGGATGATAGCTCAGAGTGTCTTCTTTCAACTAGGGATAGTTTGGTGAAACTGTTATTTCGTTAAAAATTTATTTTATTCGTCAAATATTTTCTATAGTGAAATTCTTTGAAACCAACAAAATACAAAAATTCCTCAAAGTGCATATTTTTTACGATTCAGTATCCATGCTACTCATCGGATGATAGCTCAGAGTGTCTTCTTTCGACTAGGGATGGTTTGGTGAAACTGTTATTTTGTTAAAAATTTATTTTATTCGTCAAATATTTTCTGCGGTGAAATTCCTTAAAACCTCCAAAATGCAAAAATTCCTCAAAGTGCATATTTTTTACGATTCAGTATCCATGCTGCCCGTCGGATGATAGCTCAGAGTGTCTTCTTTCAACTAGGGATAGTTTGGTGAAACTGTTATTTCGTTAAAAATTTATTTTATTCGTCAAATATTTTCTATAGTGAAATTCTTTGAAACCACCAAAATACAAAAATTCCTCAAAGTGCATATTTTTTACGATTCAGTATCCATGCTACTCATCGGATGATAGCTCAGAGTGTCTTCTTTCAACTAGGGATGGTTTGGTGAAACTGTTATTTTGTTAAAAATTTATTTTATTCGTCAAATATTTTCTATGGTGAAATTCCTTAAAACCTCCAAAATGCAAAAATTCCTCAAAGTGCATATTTTTTACGATTCAGTATCCATGCTACCCGTCGGATGATAGCTCAGAGTGTCTTCTTTCAACTAGGGATGGTTTGGTGAAACTGTTATTTTGTTAAAAATTTATTTTATTCGTCAAATATTTTCTGTGGTGAAATTCCTTAAAACCTCCAAAATGCAAAAATTCCTCAAAGTGCATATTTTTTACGATTCAGTATCCATGCTGCCCGTCGGATGATAGCTCAGAGTGTCTTCTTTCAACTAGGGATAGTTTGGTGAAACTGTTATTTCGTTAAAAAAATATTTTATTCGTCAAATATTTTCTATAGTGAAATTCCTTGAAACCACCAAAATACAAAAATTCCTCAAAGTGCATATTTTTTACGATTCAGTATCCATGCTACCCGTCGGATGATAGCTCAGTGGGTCTTCTTTCGACTAGGGATGGTTTGGTGAAACTGTTATTTTGTTAAAAATTTATTTTATTCGTCAAATATTTTCTGTGGTGAAATTCCTTAAAACCTCCAAAATGCAAAAATTCCTCAAAGTGCATATTTTTTACGATTCAGTATCCATGCTGCCCGTCGGATGATAGCTCAGAGTGTCTTCTTTCAACTAGGGATAGTTTGGTGAAACTGTTATTTCGTTAAAAATTTATTTTATTCGTCAAATATTTTCTATAGTGAAATTCTTTGAAACCACCAAAATACAAAAATTCCTCAAAGTGCATATTTTTTACGATTCAGTATCCATGCTACTCATCGGATGATAGCTCAGAGTGTCTTCTTTCGACTAGGGATGGTTTGGTGAAACTGTTATTTTGTTAAAAATTTATTTTATTCGTCAAATATTTTCTGTGGTGAAATTCCTTAAAACCTCCAAAATGCAAAAATTCCTCAAAGTGCATATTTTTTACGATTCAGTATCCATGCTGCCCGTCGGATGATAGCTCAGAGTGTCTTCTTTCAACTAGGGATAGTTTGGTGAAACTGTTATTTCGTTAAAAAATTATTTTATTCGTCAAATATTTTCTATAGTGAAATTCCTTGAAACCACCAAAATACAAAAATTCCTCAAAGTGCATATTTTTAACGATTCAGTATCCATGCTACTCGTCGGATGATAGCTCAGAGTGTCTTCTTTCAACTAGGGATAGTTTGGTGAAACTGTTATTTCGTTAAAAATTTATTTTATTCGTCAAATATTTTCTATAGTGAAATTCTTTGAAACCACCAAAATACAAAAATTCCTCAAAGTGCATATTTTTTACGATTCAGTATCCATGCTACTCATCGGATGATAGCTCAGAGTGTCTTCTTTCGACTAGGGATGGTTTGGTGAAACTGTTATTTTGTTAAAAATTTATTTTATTCGTCAAATATTTTCTGTGGTGAAATTCCTTAAAACCTCCAAAATGCAAAAATTCCTCAAAGTGCATATTTTTTACGATTCAGTATCCATGCTGCCCGTCGGATGATAGCTCAGAGTGTCTTCTTTCGACTAGGGATGGTTTGGTGAAACTGTTATTTTGTTTAAAATTTATTTTATTCGTCAAATATTTTCTGTGGTGAAATTCCTTAAATCCTCCAAAATGCAAAAATTCCTCAAAGTGCATATTTTTTACGATTCAGTATCCATGCTACCCGTCGGATGATAGCTCAGAGTGTCTTCTTTCAACTAGGGATGGTTTGGTGAAACTGTTATTTTGTTAAAAATTTATTTTATTCGTCAAATATTTTCTGTGGTGAAATTCCTTAAAACCTCCAAAATGCAAAAATTCCTCAAAGTGCATATTTTTTACGATTCAGTATCCATGCTGCCCGTCGGATGATAGCTCAGAGTGTCTTCTTTCAACTAGGGATAGTTTGGTGAAACTGTTATTTCGTTAAAAATTTATTTTATTCGTCAAATATTTTCTATAGTGAAATTCTTTGAAACCAACAAAATACAAAAATTCCTCAAAGTGCATATTTTTTACGATTCAGTATCCATGCTACTCATCGGATGATAGCTCAGAGTGTCTTCTTTCGACTAGGGATGGTTTGGTGAAACTGTTATTTTGTTAAAAATTTATTTTATTCGTCAAATATTTTCTGCGGTGAAATTCCTTAAAACCTCCAAAATGCAAAAATTCCTCAAAGTGCATATTTTTTACGATTCAGTATCCATGCTGCCCGTCGGATGATAGCTCAGAGTGTCTTCTTTCAACTAGGGATAGTTTGGTGAAACTGTTATTTCGTTAAAAATTTATTTTATTCGTCAAATATTTTCTATAGTGAAATTCTTTGAAACCACCAAAATACAAAAATTCCTCAAAGTGCATATTTTTTACGATTCAGTATCCATGCTACTCATCGGATGATAGCTCAGAGTGTCTTCTTTCAACTAGGGATGGTTTGGTGAAACTGTTATTTTGTTAAAAATTTATTTTATTCGTCAAATATTTTCTATGGTGAAATTCCTTAAAACCTCCAAAATGCAAAAATTCCTCAAAGTGCATATTTTTTACGATTCAGTATCCATGCTACCCGTCGGATGATAGCTCAGAGTGTCTTCTTTCAACTAGGGATGGTTTGGTGAAACTGTTATTTTGTTAAAAATTTATTTTATTCGTCAAATATTTTCTGTGGTGAAATTCCTTAAAACCTCCAAAATGCAAAAATTCCTCAAAGTGCATATTTTTTACGATTCAGTATCCATGCTGCCCGTCGGATGATAGCTCAGAGTGTCTTCTTTCAACTAGGGATAGTTTGGTGAAACTGTTATTTCGTTAAAAAATTATTTTATTCGTCAAATATTTTCTATAGTGAAATTCCTTGAAACCACCAAAATACAAAAATTCCTCAAAGTGCATATTTTTTACGATTCAGTATCCATGCTACCCGTCGGATGATAGCTCAGTGGGTCTTCTTTCGACTAGGGATGGTTTGGTGAAACTGTTATTTTGTTAAAAATTTATTTTATTCGTCAAATATTTTCTGTGGTGAAATTCCTTAAAACCTCCAAAATGCAAAAATTCCTCAAAGTGCATATTTTTTACGATTCAGTATCCATGCTGCCCGTCGGATGATAGCTCAGAGTGTCTTCTTTCAACTAGGGATAGTTTGGTGAAACTGTTATTTCGTTAAAAATTTATTTTATTCGTCAAATATTTTCTATAGTGAAATTCTTTGAAACCACCAAAATACAAAAATTCCTCAAAGTGCATATTTTTTACGATTCAGTATCCATGCTACTCATCGGATGATAGCTCAGAGTGTCTTCTTTCGACTAGGGATGGTTTGGTGAAACTGTTATTTTGTTAAAAATTTATTTTATTCGTCAAATATTTTCTGTGGTGAAATTCCTTAAAACCTCCAAAATGCAAAAATTCCTCAAAGTGCATATTTTTTACGATTCAGTATCCATGCTGCCCGTCGGATGATAGCTCAGAGTGTCTTCTTTCAACTAGGGATAGTTTGGTGAAACTGTTATTTCGTTAAAAAATTATTTTATTCGTCAAATATTTTCTATAGTGAAATTCCTTGAAACCACCAAAATACAAAAATTCCTCAAAGTGCATATTTTTTACGATTCAGTATCCATGCTACCCGTCGGATGATAGCTCAGTGTGTCTTCTTTCGACTAGGGATGGTTTGGTGAAACTGTTATTTCGTTAAAAATTTATTTTATTCGTCAAATATTTTCTATGGTGAAATTCCTTTGAACCACTAAAATACAAAAACTCCTCAAAGTGCATATATTTTACGATTCAGTATCCATGCTACCCGTCGGATGATAGCTCAGTGTGTCTTCTTTCGACTAGGGACGGTTTGGTGAAACTGTTATTTCGTTAAAAATTTATTTTATTCGTCAAATATTTTCTATAGTGAAATTCCTTGAAACTCCCAAAATGCAAAAATTCCTCAAAGTGCATATATTTTACGATTCAGTATCCATGCTACCCGTCGAATGATAGCTCAGTGTGTCTTCTTTCGACTAGGGATGGTTTGGTGAAACTGTTATTTCGTTAAAAATTTATTTTATTCGTCAAATATTTTCTATAGTGAAATTCCTTGAAACTCCCAAAATGCAAAAATTCCTCAAAGTGCATATATTTTACGATTCAGTATCCATGCTACCCGTCGAATGATAGCTCAGTGTGTCTTCTTTCGACTAGGGATGGTTTGGTGAAACTGTTATTTCGTTAAAAATTTATTTTATTCGTCAAATATTTTCTATAGTGAAATTCCTTGAAACTCCCAAAATGCAAAAAGTCCTGAAATTGCATATTTTTTACGATTCAGTATCCATGCTACCCGTCGGATGATAGCTCAGTGTGTCTTCTTTTGACTAGGGACGGTTTGGTGAAACTGTTATTTCGTTAAAAATTTATTTTATTCGTCAAATATTTTCTATAGTGAAATTCCTTGAAACTCCCAAAATGCAAAAAGTCCTGAAAGTGCATATTTTTTACGATTCAGTATCCATGCTACCCGTCGGATGATAGCTCAGTGTGTCTTCTTTCGACTAGGGATGGTTTGGTGAAACTGTTATTTCGTTAAAAATTTATTTTATTCGTCAAATATTTTCTATGGTGAAATTCCTTTGAACCACTAAAATACAAAAACTCCTCAAAGTGCATATATTTTACGATTCAGTATCCATGCTACCCGTCGGATGATAGCTCAGTGTGTCTTCTTTCGACTAGGGACGGTTTGGTGAAACTGTTATTTCGTTAAAAATTTATTTTATTCGTCAAATATTTTCTATAGTGAAATTCCTTGAAACTCCCAAAATGCAAAAATTCCTCAAAGTGCATATATTTTACGATTCAGTATCCATGCTACCCGTCGAATGATAGCTCAGTGTGTCTTCTTTCGACTAGGGATGGTTTGGTGAAACTGTTATTTCGTTAAAAATTTATTTTATTCGTCAAATATTTTCTATAGTGAAATTCCTTGAAACTCCCAAAATGCAAAAACTCCTCAAAGTGCATATATTTTACGATTCAGTATCCATGCTACCCGTCGAATGATAGCTCAGTGTGTCTTCTTTCGACTAGGGATGGTTTGGTGAAACTGTTATTTCGTTAAAAATTTATTTTATTCGTCAAATATTTTCTATAGTGAAATTCCTTGAAACTCCCAAAATGCAAAAAGTCCTGAAATTGCATATTTTTTACGATTCAGTATCCATGCTACCCGTCGGATGATAGCTCAGTGTGTCTTCTTTCGACTAGGGATGGTTTGGTGAAACTGTTATTTCGTTAAAAATTTATTTTATTCGTCAAATATTTTCTATGGTGAAATTCCTTTGAACCACTAAAATACAAAAACTCCTCAAAGTGCATATATTTTACGATTCAGTATCCATGCTACCCGTCGGATGATAGCTCAGTGTGTCTTCTTTCGACTAGGGATGGTTTGGTGAAACTGTTATTTCGTTAAAAATTTATTTTATTCGTCAAATATTTTCTATGGTGAAATTCCTTTGAACCACTAAAATACAAAAACTCCTCAAAGTGCATATATTTTACGATTCAGTATCCATGCTACCCGTCGGATGATAGCTCAGTGTGTCTTCTTTTGACTAGGGACGGTTTGGTGAAACTGTTATTTCGTTAAAAATTTATTTTATTCGTCAAATATTTTCTATGGTGAAATTCCTTGAAACTCCCAAAATGCAAAAACTCCTCAAAGTGCATATATTTTACGATTCAGTATCCATGCTACCCGTCGGATGATAGCTCAGTGTGTCTTCTTTTGACTAGGGACGGTTTGGTGAAACTGTTATTTCGTTAAAAATTTATTTTATTCGTCAAATATTTTCTATGGTGAAATTCCTTGAAACTCCCAAAATGCAAAAAGTCCTGAAAGTGCATATTTTTTACGATTCAGTATCCATGCTACCCGTCGGATGATAGCTCAGTGTGTCTTCTTTTGACTAGGGACGGTTTGGTGAAACTGTTATTTCGTTAAAAATTTATTTTATTCGTCAAATATTTTCTATAGTGAAATTCCTTGAAACTCCCAAAATGCAAAAACTCCTCAAAGTGCATATATTTTACGATTCAGTATCCATGCTACCCGTCGGATGATAGCTCAGTGTGTCTTCTTTTGACTAGGGACGGTTTGGTGAAACTGTTATTTCGTTAAAAATTTATTTTATTCGTCAAATATTTTCTATGGTGAAATTTCTTGAAACTCCCAAAATGCAAAAAGTCCTGAAAGTGCATATTTTTTACGATTCAGTATCCATGCTACCCGTCGGATGATAGCTCAGTGTGTCTTCTTTCGACTAGGGATGGTTTGGTGAAACTGTTATTTCGTTAAAAATTTATTTTATTCGTCAAATATTTTCTATGGTGAAATTCCTTTGAACCACTAAAATACAAAAACTCCTCAAAGTGCATATATTTTACGATTCAGTATCCATGCTACCCGTCGGATGATAGCTCAGTGTGTCTTCTTTCGACTAGGGATGGTTTGGTGAAACTGTTATTTCGTTAAAAATTTATTTTATTCGTCAAATATTTTCTATAGTGAAATTCCTTGAAACTCCCAAAATGCAAAAAGTCCTGAAAGTGCATATTTTTTACGATTCAGTAAATGTGTGAAACTGTTATAGAGCTTGCTGACGTTTATTCACCTCTCTCTTTCAAGCATGCAGGCGGGATAGGATTTGTTTTCATCGGGAAACCTTTCCTGATGACAACAAATCCGATTCCGCCTGCATGTTTGAAAGAGAAAGGTGAATAAACGTCAGCAAGCTCTATTATGCTTTTGGTTGAAATCCGAAGCAAACAGCGGAGCGAAAATTGATTTTTAACCTACTTAGAAATGTCGCAACTCAACTTGGATTAGTGCATATTGTAGCTGTTAATTAATTTAATGATGCGCAACACAAAAAATAGATTCAAATGTACTTCGCAGCTGAAACTTTGCATGTGCTTCAAGCGACGACTTCGATTTGGTGCTGTGACGATAATATTTCGTTAAAAGTTTATTTTATTCGTCAAATATTTTCTCTAGTGAAATTCCTTGAAACCTCAAAATCGCAAAATTTTCTCAAAATGCCTAAGCTGAGAAGCAGGTTTTGTCCCAGTTGGGATGTTACGCCAAGAAAAAGAATATGCAATCGTAACGGCGGCTACTTGAGCGACTTGAGCAGCCAGCACAGCGCTATCATTTTGACTTTGAGGAGGTGTTCTAAGCTTGGCTCTAAATGAAGGTGAAAAAATAAAGACTCAAATTTATTGCGGAGATTCCACCTGTTTAGACTCCTGCGCGAAAATTAGTTGCGTGGATTTTTATTGCGTGGGCCCACAGATATAAAAACAGACCGCGTCCTGGTGAATATTTCACGCTGCGTTGTTAAGTACACATTTGGTGAAAGTTTTGTATTGTAAACAAACATTTATAATGCACCTACGCTGTAAATTGGCCTTATCATTTATTTGCGTCGGAATCTATAAATCTTCGCAACGGGCAATACCACTTTTCGCCACCTCAATTTTAGTGCCTAACTTCACAATTGCCGTTTTCGTAACGTTGTTTTCGATTAACCACCCGAGGCACAAAAAAATTGAAATATTTCACACATATTTTAGTGCTTGGTTTTTAGTGCCTGGCGAATTTCTTCTTGGATCCGCACGTAGATGTCGCTAAGGTAGGAAAAAATTTTAGTGCCTGGTTTTTTTAGTGCCTGACTTAACACAAGTTGCAATCGTGCCCC
>NW_026917598.1:85840-86000 GCF_035046485.1 Aedes albopictus
ATTTGACTATTTCATTTATTTGTATGAATTGAAGAAATACTGGGGCAGGCGTCGGTACTGTTCATTATCAGTTGTGATAGTTTTAAGCTCAGAGGATCCATATGGTCACAGTGACAAAAGCGTGGATATTCAGTAAGACCATGGTAAGACAAGTAGGACC
>NW_026917599.1:0-2547 GCF_035046485.1 Aedes albopictus
CAGAATCCCGTCAGGGATTCACTCAGAATCCCGTCAGGGATTCACTCAGAATCCCGTCAGGGGATTCACTCAGAATCCCGTCAGGGATTCACTCAGAATCCCGTCAGGGATTCACTCAGAATCCCGTCAGGGATTCACTCAGAATCCCGTCAGGGATTCACTCAGAATCCCGTCAGGGATTCACTCAGAATCCCGTCAGGGATTCCACTCAGAATCCCGTCAGGGATTCACTCAGAATCCCGTCAGGGATTCACTCAGAATCCCGTCAGGGATTCACTCAGAATCCCGTCAGGGATTCACTCAGAATCCCGTCAGGGATTCACTCAGAATCCCGTCAGGGATTCACTCAGAATCCCGTCAGGGATTCACTCAGAATCCGTCAGGGATTCACTCAGAATCCCGTCAGGGATTCATCAGAATCCCGTCAGGATTCAGAATCCCGTCAGGGATTCACTCAGAATCCCGTCAGGGATTCACTCAGAATCCCGTCAGGGATTCACTCAGAATCCCGTCAGGGATTCACTCAGAATCCCGTCAGGGATTCACTCAGAATCCGTCAGGGATTCACTCAGAATCCCGTCAGGATACCCGAAGATTCACTCAGAATCCCGTCAGGGATTCACATCAGAATCCCGTCAGGGATTCACTCAGAATCCGTCAGGGATTCACTCAGAATCCCGTCAGGGATTCACTCAGAATCCCGTCAGGGATTCACTCAGAATCCCGTCAGGGATTCACTCAGAATCCCGTCAGGGATTCACTCAGAATCCCGTCAGGGATTCACTCAGAATCCCGTCAGGGATTCACTCAGAATCCCGTCGGGGATTCACTCAGAATCCCGTCGGGATTCACTCAGAATCCCGTCGGGGATTCACTCAGAATCCCGTCGGATCATCAGATCCGTCGGGATTCACTCAGAATCCCGTCGGGGATTCACTCAGAATCCCGTCGGGGATTCACTCAGAATCCCGTCAGGGATTCACTCAGAATCCCGTCGGGGATTCACTCAGAATCCCGTCGGGGATTCACTCAGAATCCCGTCGGGGATTCACTCAGAATCCCGTCGGGGATTCACTCAGAATCCGTCGGGGATTCACTCAGAATCCCGTCGGGGATTCACTCAGAATCCCGTCGGGGATTCATCAGAATCCCGTCGGGATTCACTCAGAATCCCGTCGGGGATTCACTCAGAATCCCGTCGGGGATTCACTCAGAATCCCGTCGGGGATTCACTCAGAATCCGTCGGGGATTCACTCAGAATCCCGTCGGGGATTCACTCAGAATCGGGTCACTCAGATCGGGGATTCACTCAGAATCCCGTCGGGGATTCACTCAGAATCCCGTCGGGGATTCACTCAGAATCCCGTCGGGGATTCACTCAGAATCCCGTCGGGGATTCACTCAGAATCCCGTCGGGGATTCACTCAGAATCCGTCGGGGATTCACTCAGAATCCCGTCGGGGATTCACTCAGAATCCCGTCGGGGATTCACTCAGAATCCCGTCGGGGATCACTCAGATCCGTCGGGATTCACTCAGAATCCCGTCGGGGATTCACTCAGAATCCCGTCGGGGATTCACTCAGAATCCCGTCGGGGATTCACTCAGAATCCCGTCGGGGATTCACTCAGAATCCCGTCGGGGATTCACTCAGAATCCCGTCGGGGATTCACTCAGAATCCGTCGGGGATTCACTCAGAATCCCGTCGGGGATTCACTCAGAATCCCGTCGGGGATTCACTCAGAATCCCGTCGGGGATTCACTCAGAATCCCGTCGGGGATTCACTCAGAATCCCGTCGGGGATTCACTCAGAATCCCGTCGGGGATTCACTCAGAATCCCGTCGGGGATTCACACAGAATCCCGTCGGGGGATTCACTCAGAATCCCGTCGGGGATTCACTCAGAATCCCGTCGGGATTCACTCAGAATCCCGTCGGGGATTCACTCAGAATCCCGTCGGGGATTCACTCAGAATCCCGTCGGGGATTCACTCAGAATCCCGTCGGGGATTCACTCAGAATCCGTCGGGGATTCACTCAGAATCCCGTCGGGGATTCACTCAGAATCCCGTCGGGGATTCACTCAGAATCCCGTCGGGGATTCACTCAGAATCCCGTCGGGGATTCACTCAGAATCCCGTCGGGGATTCACTCAGAATCCCGTCGGGATTCACTCAGAATCCCGTCGGGGATTCACTCAGAATCCCGTCGGGGATTCACTCAGAATCCCGTCGGGGATTCACTCAGAATCCCGTCGGGGATTCACTCAGAATCCCGTCGGGGATTCACTCAGAATCCCGTCGGGGATTCACTCAGAATCCCGTCGGGGATTCACTCAGAATCCCGTCGGGGATTCAACTCAGAATCCCGTCGGGGATTCACTCAGAATCCCGTCGGGGATTCACTCAGAATCCGTCGGGGATTCACTCAGAATCCCGTCGGGGATTCACTCAGAATCCGTCGGGGATTCACTCAGAATCCCGTCGGGGATTCAACCTCAGAATCCCGTCGGGGATTCACTCAGAATCGACTCCCGTCGGGGATA
>NW_026917599.1:3047-21990 GCF_035046485.1 Aedes albopictus
GTACATGGCATTCCAGAGTGTTGGGCCTAGTATGGACCCTTGTGGAACACCTGCCGTTACTTCTATAGACCTCTGCCCTTCGTTGGTCTCGTACACCAGTACCCTGTTCTGGAAGTAGCTCCGTAAAATCTGGCACAGATAATCGGGAACCCGCATACTGTGTAGCGCTACGGCGATAGCCTCCCAGCTGGCACTATTAAACGCATTTTTGACGTCTATCGTTACCACAGCGCAGAATCGATCACCTCTCCGTTTTTTCTTGGACGCCTTCTGGGCATTCTCGATGACTACCCGAATCGCATCCACCGTCGATTTTCCCTTACGGAATCCGAATTGCATCGCTGACAGTCCCCTCTCACTTTCGACGTATTCTGTCAACCTGTTAAGGATGACCTTCTCTAACAGTTTTCCTAGGGTATCCAGCAGGCAGATCGGTCTATACGATCCTGGGTCCCCCGACGGCTTTCCTGGTTTCGGTAGAAGCACCAACTTTTGAACCTTCCAACCGTTTGGAAAGTAGCCTTCATCCAGGCATTTTTGGAGCACCATCCTGATCAAGTCCGGAAACGCCAATATCGCCGTTCTAACTGCTACGTTCGGGATCCCATCCGGACCGGGAGCTTTCCCGATCTTGAGCCCCTTCGCAATTACCAGCAACTCTGCATTGGATATCCGAGCACCTTCGTTGGGTTCTTCTGCATTCTCTGCGTATGGTGTGGGAGGCCAAAACGTTGGGCCATGGTGCGGAAAAAGACCTTCCACGATCCTCCTTAGTTTGTCCGGGCACATTTCCACGGGTACTGCTGGACCTTTGAGCTTCGATACCACGATTCGGTACGCGTTGCCCCAGGGGTTGGCGTCGGCTTCTCGACACAACTCTTTGTAGCAGTTCGACTTACTCAGCCTTATCTCGCGTTTAAGAGCGGCTCGAGCTCCCCGAAAAACGGTTCGCCTTGCTTCTCTCTCAGCTTCATTTCTGGCCCTCTGGAAGCGTCTCCTAGCACGGAGGCAAGCAGCACGGAGGGTACTGATCGTCGCGTTCCACCAATACGCTGGCCGTCTTCTGTTTCTGGGCTCTATCTTCCTCGGCATTGCTATGTCGCATGCCGTAACAATCGCTTCCGTTAGTTCACCTGCATCAAGGGTTGCACCGTCGTATGGCCGCAGCGCCTCGACAAAGACTTCCTTGTCGAACTCTTTTGTCTTCCACCTTCGTTCGCATGTTCGCGTTCTCCTCGTCGAAGTAGAGGCTCGCCGGCCAATACTGTAGAGGATCGCCTGGTGATCACTGTTGGAATATTCCTCGCTGACTCTCCAGTTCATGTCTTCCGTAAGCGACGGACTACAGAACGTAACATCGATGAAGGATTCACGGCCGTCTCTGCGGAATGTGCTGGCCATACCATCGTTGCAAAGCCTCACATCCAGCTTCGCCAGGGCTTCCAGTAGGCTGTACCCCCTAGCATTGGTGAGCCTACTACCCCATTCCACGGCCCAGGCGTTGAAATCTCCTCCGATGACTACCGGCTTCCGCCCGACCAGCGTGTCCGTGAGTGCATCCAACATCCTGTTGTACTCTTCATCTGACCACCTTGGAGGTGCATAGCAACTGCAAACGAAGACTCCATTAATTTTGGCAACCACAAAGCCTTCGTACGAACACTCGATCACTTCTTCAATGGGGAATCTACCCATCACCTGTATGGCCGCTATCTGGGATCTGTCCGTCACCCAATTGCCGCTCTCAGGGGGCACCCGATACGGCTCTGCGATGATTGCAACATCGCACTTAGTCTCTGTTGTCGACTGCCACAACAGTTGCTGTGCGACGTCGCAGTGATTGAGGTTGATTTGGGTTATCTCAATCATTGTTGACCTGCCATCGCCTTTTTATAGGCCGGGCACTTAAAGCCTCCCGTCTTATGGTCGTTTCCGTCCTCCGGCTTACACAGCATGCACTTGGGTTGGCTCGTGCAGTCCCGAGCAACGTGGCCGTTTCCACCGCAACTCCAGCATCGTCCGGACCTGTCGGGGCCCTTGCAATTTCTCGCCTGATGACCAAATTCCATGCATTTAAAGCATCGCTCCATTTGTTTGGTGGCTCGGGGAGCCAGTCGCAACGAGCACTCCGCCCATCGAATTTTTACCTTGCCAGTTGCTACCAGCTTATTGGCAATATCCACAGGCAATCGGATTGCCGCCGTCTGAGTGCCTCCATACGACTTCCTTATCCGAATCACCATCGGTCCTTCGACGTTGCACTGCTCCTTCAATGCGCGTTTCAGATCATCTTCTGTCGTGATCTCGTCCAGATCCTTGACTTCAACCACCGCTTCCTGTGATAAGGCTCTCACATTGGCCTCGTTCTCCAGCGATTTGGCAACGAGCTCCCTGAACGCCGAGCTCTTAACCGTCGGATCCTTCTTGAGCTCGAACAGCATCTCTCCTTTTTGGGTGCGTCTGGTCTTCACTACGTTTTCGCCCAACACCTTCAACTCCGGGTCCTCCTGCAGTTTCCTAAGCAGAGCAGCGTACGTCGTCTTGTCCTTCGCCTCAACGATCAATGCATCGCCCTTCTTCCTCTCCCTAGGAGGCCGCTGGGTTTCTTTCTTCTTCTGTTCCTTCTTCTTTTCTTCCTTCTTCCTATCTTCTTTCTCTTTTCGCTTTTTCTTCTTCTTCGCCTGCTGGTTCTCCACAGTGCGCCATCCATCATCACTCCGATTGCTGGCACGCTCCCGTTCGCTTCTCTGTTTCTTCGGGACTTCCTCTTCTCCTGGCGTGTCCCTGCCTCGTTTCTCTGAGCGAGTACTCCGGTGGCTCCTCGGCGTCTCCATGTTTTCAGCCGTAGGTCTATCCGTGGCTTCCGCCAGAGACTTCTCGGCTGTTTCCACTCTCAGCTTGAGCGCCTTCTGATCGCGTTCCGCAACTGTAACGGCAGACTTGATGCTCGTCACTAGTTGCTTGATCTTCAGGTGAACGTTGTGCTTGTCTTTGACAAACTCGTACAACTCGTTCACCCTTCTCCTCACTTCGAACAAGCTCGACTCTTGAGCTGTGCCGCTGTTCGAGTTCGGTGTAAGCACTCGCTGATTCAGGAATGCTAGCTCCCGTTGGCTTCCTTGAGGCTCGCTCCGTATCGCGCTACTACTCGTTCTCGCAGCAGTTTCCAGCGGCGTCACTGGTGATCGCTGCATCATTCCACTTCTTCTGAACGCGTCCGCGTTCTCTCCAACTACTTCGGTATAATTTGATGTCTCCATTCTATTGGGTCCCCCCTCCGAGCCGCTATCTCCACCTGCTGTACGTAGTCGCTTTCGTGATCTCTTGGTTGTCTATGAATCAGGGAGGCCAAGCGAGGGTTGAACACGTACCTTCATGGGGTCCGTGTCCAGAGCCAGATCAGCGCAAGTCGGGAGTGTTACATCCGAGCCTAGTACCCATCAAAAATGATGGACAGATGAAGAACGTATCCGGAGGCCTGCCAAGGTTTTACCGGGACGGAGGCAGACGCACCATTAGCCCGCTCGCCGTTTCAAGTAGGTGTCACCCTTCCTTACTCAGGGAGCAGAATGGCACGAATGTCAGCCCATCGTCGTCATCCTATCCGTAATCCGTAGTCCGTTGTCGTTTGCGTTGACCAGTATGCCATAATCAGGATGTTACTGGCATCGATCCTGATGTGCCGGTTGGCACTCCGAGTATTTGGGCTAAGGCACTTTGGAAGCGGTACCAGGTCGCTTGTACAGAGTTGCTTGCGGATGTGTGGCTTTTTATGGAGATCCAACAGAGCCCACTGTTGAAACCCCGCCACATCCTGGGCATCCTCTGCTTGAGCTATCTGGAAACCAGAAGCTCGGTCACTCCCCGAAGGAAGAGCCAAAGGTGGTAATCCACACGGATGTGTGAACGATTTTCGCTTAGGATGAATTCCCAAGCTGCCACCCAACTCGCAGAAGGGGGGGTTCGTCAAGCCCCTGGACTCCTGTCCCTGCTGCCCCCTGTCTGTCTGTCTGTCTGTCTGTCTGTCTGTCTGTCTGTCTGTCTGTCTGTCTGTCTGTCTGTCTGTCTGTCTGTCTGTCTGTCTGTCTGTCTGTCTGTCTGTCTGTCTGTCTGTCTGTCTGTCTGTCTGTCTGTCTGTCTGTCTGTCTGTCTGTCTGTCTGTCTGTCTGTCTGTCTGTCTGTCTGTCTGTCTGTCTGTCTGTCTGTCTGTCTGTCTGTCTGTCTGTCTGTCTGTCTGTCTGTCTGTCTGTCTGTCTGTCTGTCTGTCTGTCTGTCTGTCTGTCTGTCTGTCTGTCTGTCTGTCTGTCTGTCTGTCTGTCTGTCTGTCTGTCTGTCTGTCTGTCTGTCTGTCTGTCTGTCTGTCTGTCTGTCTGTCTGTCTGTCTGTCTGTCTGTCTGTCTGTCTGTCTGTCTGTCTGTCTGTCTGTCTGTCTGTCTGTCTGTCTGTCTGTCTGTCTGTCTGTCTGTCTGTCTGTCTGTCTGTCTGTCTGTCTGTCTGTCTGTCTGTCTGTCTGTCTGTCTGTCTGTCTGTCTGTCTGTCTGTCTGTCTGTCTGTCTGTCTGTCTGTCTGTCTGTCTGTCTGTCTGTCTGTCTGTCTGTCTGTCTGTCTGTCTGTCTGTCTGTCTGTCTGTCTGTCTGTCTGTCTGTCTGTCTGTCTGTCTGTCTGTCTGTCTGTCTGTCTGTCTGTCTGTCTGTCTGTCTGTCTGTCTGTCTGTCTGTCTGTCTGTCTGTCTGTCTGTCTGTCTGTCTGTCTGTCTGTCTGTCTGTCTGTCTGTCTGTCTGTCTGTCTGTCTGTCTGTCTGTCTGTCTGTCTGTCTGTCTGTCTGTCTGTCTGTCTGTCTGTCTGTCTGTCTGTCTGTCTGTCTGTCTGTCTGTCTGTCTGTCTGTCTGTCTGTCTGTCTGTCTGTCTGTCTGTCTGTCTGTCTGTCTGTCTGTCTGTCTGTCTGTCTGTCTGTCTGTCTGTCTGTCTGTCTGTCTGTCTGTCTGTCTGTCTGTCTGTCTGTCTGTCTGTCTGTCTGTCTGTCTGTCTGTCTGTCTGTCTGTCTGTCTGTCTGTCTGTCTGTCTGTCTGTCTGTCTGTCTGTCTGTCTGTCTGTCTGTCTGTCTGTCTGTCTGTCTGTCTGTCTGTCTGTCTGTCTGTCTGTCTGTCTGTCTGTCTGTCTGTCTGTCTGTCTGTCTGTCTGTCTGTCTGTCTGTCTGTCTGTCTGTCTGTCTGTCTGTCTGTCTGTCTGTCTGTCTGTCTGTCTGTCTGTCTGTCTGTCTGTCTGTCTGTCTGTTTTTTTTTTTTTTTTTTTATTCTAGGAGTCCAAAAATCTTCTAAAGACGCTGTGTGGGATTCGAATGTGCGCCTACCCACTAAAAACACTCTCCTAGTTCACCTCCACCTTAAATTCCCCTCCGGTACCACCATGCAGTATTTCTTCGGAGGGGAGGCGTTATGTGCCTTGTGCACCATCACCAATTCGTTATTCTAGTCTTCGTACTGAGCCGTTTGGCTCCCGTGTAATTTGTTATTCTATTTTGATTAAACAGTCGCCATTTAGCGACCTTCTACTGTGTTAGCCACATTTACCATGCCACATGCCGAGCCATTTAGCTCCAGTTAGTAATGTGTTAGTACTAATTTGTTCGCCATTTAGCGATTGATTACGGTTACTAACACTCCTCATGCAGTTCTCTACTCCGCTGATAAAACAGGTCTTCTGGAAGCGACCATGTAGCCTTTAGCACTCTCGCGTACTACTCGGATAGTCCCCGGCGGTGAATCTATCCTACTCCGACGAAGAGTTCCCCGACAGTGGAAGATCTTCCGAAACCGAACTTCCCGGGTAGGTGCCGAGGTCGGTTCTGCGATTCCGGTTGAGGTCGGCTTCCGGTTCACAGGCGCCCCGACGACCAAGCTCCGGTGCTTTTTACGCGGACCTACTCGATCTAGTCCCCGGCGGTGGACCTAGCCTACTCCGACGGAGACAACCCCGGCAGTGGAAGTTCTCCCGACACCGAAAATCCCGACCAGTGAAGTGCCGAGGTCGGTCTGGCGATTCCGGTTGGTGGTTGGCTTCCGGTTCACCAGCGCCCCGACGACTTAAAACCGGTACTACGCCACGAACTACTCGGTCATGTCCCCGACGATGGATCATGCCTACTCCGTTCGCGATCAGCCATCCTCTGATCCTCTCGCCATTTTCGCTGCAACGACGACATGATCTGCACAACTGACCTATTCACCGCGCTCCACGTAACTTCGTTCTGGCACATCTCCGTAATGATGTTGTTCGCGTTCAGAGTCCTAACACTGCTCGCTTGCATCTCGCTACGTTCCGCCATGAACCGTGGGCAGTAGAATACCACGTGCTCCGGTGTCTCCTCCTCGTTCGGACAGGCCGGGCAAAGTGGGGACTCTGCGTGGCCGAATCGGTGCAGATACTTCCTAAAGCAACC
Organism: Aedes albopictus; assembly: GCF_035046485.1. Classification (NCBI taxonomy): domain Eukaryota; kingdom Metazoa; phylum Arthropoda; class Insecta; order Diptera; family Culicidae; genus Aedes; species Aedes albopictus. The sequence goes on from NW_026917599.1 coordinate 9,487, forward strand.
ATGGCCTGACAGGAACTGTGTCAGATGGAAGTTAACTTCTCCGTGTTTTCTGTCCACCCATACCGAAACGTTTGGAATGAGCCGATGGGTCCATCTTCCGTTTGCGGCGCTATCCCAGTCCAGCTGCCACTTTCTCATCGAGTCAGCTCTCGCATTCTTGCGGGATCCTGTCGTTCCTCGGCGATTGTAACACTCGCAGTCTTCTTCCAGTACGATTTTTATGGGGATCATTCCCACTATAATGCAGACCGCTTCCGTGGATATGGTTCGGTATGCACTGGCTACTCTCATAGCCATCAGCCTGTATGTGCTATTCAGCCGCGCCAAGTTCCTCTTCGATAGCTGTCCAGCTGCCCAGACAGGAGCACCGTACCGAAGTACCGACGTCGACACGCTGGCAAGGAGTCTCCTCGTACCGCTACTGACTGCCGATCTGTTTGACATGATCCTGGTCAACGCTGCGATTGCTTTGGCCGCTTTCTCGCAGGCGTAGTCGACATGACTGTTGAAGTTTAGCCGGTCGTCGATCAACACCCCAAGATGCTTCACTTCTCGTCTCGAGTCGATGGTGAGTTCTCCGACTGAAACTTTAACATGCTGTACCGCCTTTCGGTTGCTGATCATCAGCACTTCAGTTTTGTGGTGAGCTAATGCCAGCTTCCTCTCGCACATCCAGTTTTCGACCATTTCTATCGCCGCCGAGGCCCGTACTTCCACTTCGTTCAGCGACTCACCGATTACTATGAGCACGACGTCATCCGCGAACCCAACAATCTGCACTCCTCTTGGTAAGCTTAACTGCAGCAATTCGTCGTACATCGCGTTCCACAACATCGGGCCCAGGATAGAGCCTTGAGGAACACCCGCTGTTATGCCTACACTCTTCTGTCCCTCACGCGTTTCGTAGACCAACGTCCGGTTCTGAAAGTAGCTCTTCAGTATTCTGCAGAGATACTCGGGAACCCTCATCCGGTGTAGGGATCTAGCTATTGCTTCCCAACTAGCGCTGTTGAATGCATTTTTCACGTCTAGAGTGACGACCGCACAATAGCGATTTCCTCTTCTCTTTTGCTTCATGGCAGCATCGGCTGCTTGAACAACTAGCCGGATAGCGTCAACTGTACACCTTCTTCTTCGGAACCCGAACTGCATCCTCGATAGTCCGTTCTCGCCTTCAGTGTAATTTCCGAGTCTGTTGGAGATCACCTTCTCCAGAAGTTTTCCAGTCGTGTCCAGCAGACATATAGGCCTATACGCCGATGGATCTTCGGGTGGCTTGCCCGGCTTCGGCAGCAGAACCAATTTCTGCCGCTTCCAACGATCGGGGAAGTTTCCGTCGTCGATACACTTCTGCAATGTGGTTCGAAACATATCCGGGTTTTGTTGGATTGCTGTTTTCAGAACCAAGTTGGAGATGCCATCTAGTCCTGGCGCTTTCTTGGGTTTTAAGCTCTTCGCTACCGTGATGAGCTCCTGGTTGGAAATACGGGATTCCTCCATATCAGCGGCGACTTCCTCATACGGCGTGGGAGGCCAGACCGTTGGCTCGTGCTGAGGGAACAGTCCGTCTACTACGGCTTTCAGCTTTTCTGGACACCTCTCGGGTGGGGTCGCTGGGCCTTTTATCCTTGACATAGCTACTCTGTAGGCATCTCCCCATGGATTTGCGTCCGCGTTACGGCAGAGTTCCTGCATGCAAGCTGCTTTGCTGAGCTTGATGCCTTTTTTGAGGGCCGCTCTTGCCGCCCTGAACAAAGGTCTGCGCTCTTCCCTTTCCTCATCAGTGTGAGCCCGTTGCATTCTTCTCCTAGCTCGAAGACAGTTCCGACGGAGTTCGGCGATCCTCCCATTCCACCAGTAGACTGGTCGGCGGACGTCCCGCGGCTGTATCTTCCTCGGCATAGTTGCATCGCAAGCTCGAACGAGAACCGAAACCAGTTCATCCGGACTCAGGTTCAGCATATTGCGTTCATACCGAAGCACTTCTGCGAACACTTCTTCATCGAATGCTTCTGTTCTCCACTTCCGCCCTTTGGAATCATCCCCACGTGCCGCCGTCTGTACCCGTTCTCCAAGACGGTATCGGATCGCTTGGTGATCACTATGCGTATAATCTTCGCTGACTCTCCAATTCATACTTCTCACTACAGTCGGACTACAGAACGTCACGTCGATGATAGACTCTCTGCCTTCTCTTCGATAGGTGCTTGTGGATCCTTCGTTGGCTAGAACTAAGTTCAGTCTGGATACTGTTTCCAGCAGGCTCCATCCTCTGGGGTTTGTGAGGCGGCTACCCCACTCAACTGCCCAGGCATTAAAATCGCCGGCAATGATGACTGGCCTCCTGTCGCCAAGTTTCTCCAATATTTGGTCCAGCACCTGATTGAACCGCTCTATCGTCCAGCGTGGAGGTGCATAGCAGCTACATATGTAGACGCCGTTAACCTTGGCTATAACGAAACCCTCTATCGCGCGATACACCACTTCCTGCAGGGGATATCTTCCAACCGTCCAAATCGCAGCGGTTCCAGCTTCATCTGCTACCCAGTTACCATTTCCGGATGGGATACGGTACGGATCCGAGATGATTGCTACGTCGCACTTCGCTTCCTTCGTGGATTGGCACAGCAGTTGCTGCGCGGTATCACAGTGGTTGAGATTTATTTGCACTACCTCCACTGCGATTTACCGGACATCGCCTGTTTGAATGTTGGACATTTTGGGCCACCAGTAAAGTGGTCCCTGCGCCCCTCGTTTTCACAGATGATGCACTTTGGTGGCTTCTTACACTCTTGTGCTTTATGACCTTCATCTCCGCATCTCCTGCACAGTTTCGATCTATCTGGTCCACGGCAGTTCCGTGCCAGATGTCCAAACTCTTGGCATCTGAAGCATATCTCCGGTTGCTGAGAAACCCGCAGTGGGCATTCTGAAAACCCGACTTTCACTTTGCCAATTCGCAACGCCTTGTCGGCAGCATTCACCGGGAGCTTGATAGCCGCAACCTGCGTCCCGGAAGGTCCCCTTCTTAGTCGGACTGACATTTCAACGTCTCCTATCTCCATTTGCTCCTTAATTGCAGTTTTTACTTCTTCCGCCGTAGTTATCTCGTCTATGTCGACGCATTGCAGAACCACTTCTGGCGTAACAGCTCGGACCTGCGCAGTGTCTCCCACGACGCTCGCTGCAAGCTCCTTATACGAAGAGCTCTTGTTCTTCGAGTCCTTTTTCAGCTCGAAGATCATTTCTCCAGACCGTGTGCGCCTGACTTTTTGTACGTCCGCGCCGAAGTCCTTAAGCTCCGGAGCCGTTCTTATGGTACGTAGAACCTCGAGGTAACTTTCCTCACGGGTCTTCAACACAATCGCTTCGCCCTTCTTTTTGACGCTTCTCCTAATTACTTTTGGTCTTGCGCCTGCGTTCGTCTGCTTTGCCTTGCCCTTTCTTTGCACAGTCTGTCTGTCTGTCTGTCTGTCTGTCTGTCTGTCTGTCTGTCTGTCTGTCTGTCTGTCTGTCTGTCTGTCTGTCTGTCTGTCTGTCTGTCTGTCTGTCTGTCTGTCTGTCTGTCTGTCTGTCTGTCTGTCTGTCTGTCTGTCTGTCTGTCTGTCTGTCTGTCTGTCTGTCTGTCTGTCTGTCTGTCTGTCTGTCTGTCTGTCTGTCTGTCTGTCTGTCTGTCTGTCTGTCTGTCTGTCTGTCTGTCTGTCTGTCTGTCTGTCTGTCTGTCTGTCTGTCTGTCTGTCTGTCTGTCTGTCTGTCTGTCTGTCTGTCTGTCTGTCTGTCTGTCTGTCTGTCTGTCTGTCTGTCTGTCTGTCTGTCTGTCTGTCTGTCTGTCTGTCTGTCTGTCTGTCTGTCTGTCTGTCTGTCTGTCTGTCTGTCTGTCTGTCTGTCTGTCTGTCTGTCTGTCTGTCTGTCTGTCTGTCTGTCTGTCTGTCTGTCTGTCTGTCTGTCTGTCTGTCTGTCTGTCTGTCTGTCTGTCTGTCTGTCTGTCTGTCTGTCTGTCTGTCTGTCTGTCTGTCTGTCTGTCTGTCTGTCTGTCTGTCTGTCTGTCTGTCTGTCTGTCTGTCTGTCTGTCTGTCTGTCTGTCTGTCTGTCTGTCTGTCTGTCTGTCTGTCTGTCTGTCTGTCTGTCTGTCTGTCTGTCTGTCTGTCTGTCTGTCTGTCTGTCTGTCTGTCTGTCTGTCTGTCTGTCTGTCTGTCTGTCTGTCTGTCTGTCTGTCTGTCTGTCTGTCTGTCTGTCTGTCTGTCTGTCTGTCTGTCTGTCTGTCTGTCTGTCTGTCTGTCTGTCTGTCTGTCTGTCTGTCTGTCTGTCTGTCTGTCTGTCTGTCTGTCTGTCTGTCTGTCTGTCTGTCTGTCTGTCTGTCTGTCTGTCTGTCTGTCTGTCTGTCTGTCTGTCTGTCTGTCTGTCTGTCTGTCTGTCTGTCTGTCTGTCTGTCTGTCTGTCTGTCTGTCTGTCTGTCTGTCTGTCTGTCTGTCTGTCTGTCTGTCTGTCTGTCTGTCTGTCTGTCTGTCTGTCTGTCTGTCTGTCTGTCTGTCTGTCTGTCTGTCTGTCTGTCTGTCTGTCTGTCTGTCTGTCTGTCTGTCTGTCTGTCTGTCTGTCTGTCTGTCTGTCTGTCTGTCTGTCTGTCTGTCTGTCTGTCTGTCTGTCTGTCTGTCTGTCTGTCTGTCTGTCTGTCTGTCTGTCTGTCTGTCTGTCTGTCTGTCTGTCTGTCTGTCTGTCTGTCTGTCTGTCTGTCTGTCTGTCTGTCTGTCTGTCTGTCTGTCTGTCTGTCTGTCTGTCTGTCTGTCTGTCTGTCTGTCTGTCTGTCTGTCTGTCTGTCTGTCTGTCTGTCTGTCTGTCTGTCTGTCTGTCTGTCTGTCTGTCTGTCTGTCTGTCTGTCTGTCTGTCTGTCTGTCTGTCTGTCTGTCTGTCTGTCTGTCTGTCTGTCTGTCTGTCTGTCTGTCTGTCTGTCTGTCTGTCTGTCTGTCTGTCTGTCTGTCTGTCTGTCTGTCTGTCTGTCTGTCTGTCTGTCTGTCTGTCTGTCTGTCTGTCTGTCTGTCTGTCTGTCTGTCTGTCTGTCTGTCTGTCTGTCTGTCTGTCTGTCTGTCTGTCTGTCTGTCTGTCTGTCTGTCTGTCTGTCTGTCTGTCTGTCTGTCTGTCTGTCTGTCTGTCTGTCTGTCTGTCTGTCTGTCTGTCTGTCTGTCTGTCTGTCTGTCTGTCTGTCTGTCTGTCTGTCTGTCTGTCTGTCTGTCTGTCTGTCTGTCTGTCTGTCTGTCTGTCTGTCTGTCTGTCTGTCTGTCTGTCTGTCTGTCTGTCTGTCTGTCTGTCTGTCTGTCTGTCTGTCTGTCTGTCTGTCTGTCTGTCTGTCTGTCTGTCTGTCTGTCTGTCTGTCTGTCTGTCTGTCTGTCTGTCTGTCTGTCTGTCTGTCTGTCTGTCTGTCTGTCTGTCTGTCTGTCTGTCTGTCTGTCTGTCTGTCTGTCTGTCTGTCTGTCTGTCTGTCTGTCTGTCTGTCTGTCTGTCTGTCTGTCTGTCTGTCTGTCTGTCTGTCTGTCTGTCTGTCTGTCTGTCTGTCTGTCTGTCTGTCTGTCTGTCTGTCTGTCTGTCTGTCTGTCTGTCTGTCTGTCTGTCTGTCTGTCTGTCTGTCTGTCTGTCTGTCTGTCTGTCTGTCTGTCTGTCTGTCTGTCTGTCTGTCTGTCTGTCTGTCTGTCTGTCTGTCTGTCTGTCTGTCTGTCTGTCTGTCTGTCTGTCTGTCTGTCTGTCTGTCTGTCTGTCTGTCTGTCTGTCTGTCTGTCTGTCTGTCTGTCTGTCTGTCTGTCTGTCTGTCTGTCTGTCTGTCTGTCTGTCTGTCTGTCTGTCTGTCTGTCTGTCTGTCTGTCTGTCTGTCTGTCTGTCTGTCTGTCTGTCTGTCTGTCTGTCTGTCTGTCTGTCTGTCTGTCTGTCTGTCTGTCTGTCTGTCTGTCTGTCTGTCTGTCTGTCTGTCTGTCTGTCTGTCTGTCTGTCTGTCTGTCTGTCTGTCTGTCTGTCTGTCTGTCTGTCTGTCTGTCTGTCTGTCTGTCTGTCTGTCTGTCTGTCTGTCTGTCTGTCTGTCTGTCTGTCTGTCTGTCTGTTTTTTTTTTTTTTTTTTTTTTTTCCTCCCAACCTCCCAAGCAGAGAAAACCGATTGGAAAAACTCTGCTACACCTTGACGCCTCGATCCCCCTGGTACCACTGATATGCGACTGCTTCAGGGGGGGCAATGCGCTCATGCGCTCTTCTGCTATTGTGCTCATGCACTTTTTGTCGCTTCTAAATTTGTTATTCTAGTCATTCTCGTTTTCGTACCTAACCTATCGCCATTCAGCGACACAGTTAGTACAAACATACACCAAATTTGTTATTCTAAAATTAAATTTGTTATTCTAGTCGTTCTCGTGTTCGTACCTAACCTATCGCCATTCAGCGACACAGTTAGCACAAACACACACCAAATTTGTTATTCTAATACCACCAGCAAGTACTTCGGATCATACTGAGTTTCTCCGAGGAACGGTGCCGTTTTAGCACTCCAGTTTTTCGCGCACGACTCGGATAGTCCCCGACGGTGGATCTACCCTACGCCGACAAAGAGTTCCCCGGCAGTGGAACATCTTCCGAAACCGTTTCTTCCCGGACAGGTGCCGAGGTCTCTCCTGCGATTCCGGTTGGAGACTGGCTTCCGGTTCACAGGCGCCCCGACGACCAAGTTCCGGTGCTTCTCCGCGATATACTCGGTCTAGTCCCCGGCGGTGGACGGACCTAGCCTACTCCGACAGAGAAAGACCCCGACGGTGGAAGTTCTCTCGACACCGATGTTTTCATCCCGACCAGTAAGGTGCCGAAGTCGACCCGGCGATTCCGGTTGGTGGTAGACTTCCGGTTCACCGGCGCTCCGACGACCAAAAACCGGTACTACGCAACGGACGACTCAGTCATGTCCCCGGCGGTGGATCAAGCCTACTCCGATCGCGTTCCGGCGCTCTCTGGTCTTCGCGCCACTTCCTTTGCAGCGCGGACAGCATCCTCGTTACTGCTCTGTCGACAGCGTTCCACGTAGCTTCGTCGCGACACATTTCTTCGACAATGTTGTCGACTGTCAGGCCGCGCATATCCCTGCGCATCTCCGAGAACCTAGGGCATTCGAAGACGACGTGCGCCGGTGTTTCCTCCACGTTCACACACTCCGGACACAGAGGGGAAGACGCGTGACCGAATCGAAACAGGTACTTCCGGAAACAGCCGTGCCCGGACAGAAACTGCGTCAGATGGAAGTTCACCTCCCCATGCTTCCTGTTCACCCACGCCGACACATTTGGGATCAGTCGGTGGGTCCACCTTCCGTTCGCCGCATTGTCCCACTCTTGTTGCCACTTCACCAGCGAGTCCATTCTAGCAGCTGCTCTCGCATTCCTTACGTTACTCCGCCGATAGCACTCGACGTCTTCCTCTAGGGTGATGCAGATGGGCATCATCCCAGCGATAACGCATACAGCCTCCGACGAGATTGTTCTGTAGGCACTCGCGACTCTCATAGCCATGAGCCGGAACACACTGCCCAGCCTTCCACGGTTTCTCTTCGTTTTTAGCGCCGGAGCCCAGGCTGGCACTCCATACCTAAGTATTGAGGTTGCAACATTTGCCAAGAGGCGCCTCCTACTGCTTCTTGGACCGCCCGCGTTTGGCATAATCCTCGCTACTGTGTTAACCGCCTTCGCCGCCTTTTCGCAGGCATAGTCAACGTGCGCGTTAAAGTTTAAGCGGTCGTCGACCATCACGCCCAGGTGCTTCAACGCGCGCTGCGATGAAATTCTCTCCTCTCCGATCGTGATCTCCAACCTTTGCACTGCTTTGCGGTTACTGACTACGAGCACTTCTGTCTTGTGATGGGCTATCTGCAGCTTCACTCCATTCATCCATCTTTCCACTGTGTCGATTGCCTCCGATACCAGCACTTCGACTTCATCGATTGATTCGCCAGTTACCGCTAATACAACGTCGTCTGCGAACCCCACGATAATGACACCTGCCGGAAGCTTCAGTGTTAACACATCGTTGTACATTGCGTTCCAGAGCGTAGGGCCAAGTATTGACCCTTGTGGAACACCTGCTGTCACTCTAAACGACCTCTGCCCTACGTTGGTTTCGTACACAAGGACTCTATTCTGGAAGTAGTTCCTTATAATCCTACACAGATAGTCGGGGACCCGCATATTATGCAGGGCTACGGCGATAGCTTCCCAACTGGCGCTGTTAAACGCGTTTTTAACGTCTATCGTTACCACGGCGCAGTAGCGATCTCCTCTCCGCTTTTGTAAGGATGCCCTTTCCGCCATCTCAACGACGGTCCGAATTGCGTCAACCGTCGATTTTCCCTTGCGGAAGCCGAACTGCATCGTGGACAGCCCTCCCTCACTTTCGGTATACTCGGTCAGCCTGTTAAGGATAATCCTCTCCAGGAGTTTTCCGAGCGTATCCAACAGACAGATCGGCCTGTACGATGCTGGATCTCCCGGCTGCTTTCCTGGTTTTGGCAGCAGCACTAGTTTTTGGACCTTCCATATATCCGGAAAGATGCCTTCCTCCAGGCATTTCTGCAACACTGACCTGAACATATCGGGATACTCCAGGATCGCTGCTTTCAACGCCACGTTGGGGATTCCATCCGGACCGGGAGCCTTCTTCACCTTCAATGCTTTCGCCACGGCAACGAGCTCGTCGTTCGAGACCAGTCGGTTTACGTCAAATTCCACATCACCCTCGCTGTACGGCGTAGGTGGCCACGTTGTTGTATCGTGTTTTGGAAACAAACCCTCCACGATACCCTTCAGTTTGTCTGGGCACATTTCGACTGGCGTCATTGGGCCCTTCAGCTTTGCCATTATGATGCGGTAGGCATTTCCCCAGGGGTTAGCGTCGGCTTCCTGACATAGCTCCTTGTAACAGTTCGCCTTGCTCTGCTTGATAGCTCGTTTGAAGGCAGCTCTAGCTTCACGGAACGCAACCTTGCGCTCTTCTCTATCGGCCGCAGTTCTTGCCCTCTGAACTCGTCTCCTACCTCGGAGGCAAGTCGCACGAAGGGTGCTGAGCGTCGCATTCCACCAGTACGCTGGGCGTCTAGCGTTCCTAGGTTCAATCTTCCTCGGCATTGCTGCATCACATGCCGTTGCTAGCGCTTCCGTCAACCACCCTGGGTCGAGGTTTGCCGCATCGCTATTTGGCCGAAGTGCCTCGATAAAAGTCTCCTTGTCGAAGTCCTTCGTCTTCCACTTCCGCTCATAAGTTCTAGTTCTCTGTATGGACGTAGGAGCTCTCTGGCCTATCTTGTAGAGGATCGCCTGGTGGTCGCTGTGGGAGTACTCCTCACTCACCCTCCAGTCCATGTCTTCCATCAACGATGGACTACAAAATGTAATGTCGATGATGGATTCACGACCGTCTTTGCGGAATGTGCTGACTGTTCCTACATTGCACAGCTTTACGTCCAGCTTCGCCAGAGCTTCAAGTAGACTATATCCTCTTGCATTGGTTTGCCGGCTGCCCCACTCAACGGCCCAGGCGTTGAAATCGCCGCCGATGACTACTGGCCTACGTCCTACCAGCGTGTCAGTGAGTGCATCCAACATCCATTTGTATTGCTCCTCGGTCCATCTTGGAGGCGCATAGCAGCTACATACGAAGACACCGTTAACTTTGGCGATCACGAAACCTTCGTAAGAGTTTTCCACCACTTCCTCTATAGGGAATCTGCCCATAACTTGTGCGATGTCGCAATGATTCAGATTAATTTGCGTTATCTGCATCATTGTTGGCCTGCCTTCGCCTTTTTGTAGGCCGGGCATTTATAGCCTCCCGTCCGGTGGCCATTTCCTTCCTCCGACTTGCACAGCATGCACTTGGGTTGCTTCGTGCAGTCTCGAGCAACGTGTCCGTTTTCGCCGCAGTTCCAGCACCGTTTGGACCTATCTGGACCCTTGCAGTGTCTTGACTGGTGACCAAATTCCATGCACCTGAAACACCTCTCCATTTTCTTGGTGACTCGGGGAGCCAGTCGCAGCGGGCACACCGCCCATCCGACCTTGATCTTGCCGACTACCGCAATCTTGTTGGCCGCATCTACTGGAAGTCGGATTGCCGCCGTCTGGGTACCTGCAAACGATCTCCTGATTCGGATTGTCGCCGGTACTTCCAAGTTACACTGCTCGGTCAATGCGACTCTCAGCTCTTCCTCAGTTGTGACCTCGTCCAAATCCTTGACCTCGAGCACTGCCTCCTGTGAAAGTGCTCTCACGGTGGCCTCGCTGCCTACGGATTTTGCAATGAGCTCCCGGTACTCTGAGCTCTTAATCGCCGGATCTTTCTTGAGCTCGAACAGCATCTCTCCTTTCTGGGTGCGCCTGGTCTTTACCACGTTTTCACCCAACTCTTTTAGCTCCGGGTCCTCCCTCACTTTCCTGAGGAGCGCAGCGTACGTCGTCTTGTCCTTCGCCTCGACGATCAGTGCATCACCCTTCTTCCTCTGCCTAGGGGGCCGGCGATTTTCTTTCTTCTCCTGTTCCTTCCTCTTTTCTTCCTTTTTCTGTTCTTCCTTCTCCTTTCGCTTCTTCTTCTTCGCCTGCTGACTCTCCACAGTGCGCCATCCATCATCTCTCCGATTGCTGGCGCGCTCCCGTTCACTTCTTTGTTTCTTCGGGACTTCCTCTTCTCCTGGCGTATCTCTGCCTCTTTTCTCCGAGCGAGTATTCCGATGGTTCTTCGGCGTCTCCATATTTTCGACCGTGGCTCGTTGCTGCTGCCGCTGCGTAGCTGCTGCAAGATCGTGTTTAGTCGCTGCTAATGCGCTCTCTGCCTCACCCGCTCTCTGCATCACGCTGTGCCATTCTTTCACAGCAGCTCCGAGAGCCCTCCTAATCTTCAACACCAAGTCCTTGATGTCCTTGTGCACGTTGTGCTTTTTGTCGACGAACTCGTGTAGGTCATCCGTCAAGTTCTTAGTTGACGTTTAGCTTTTGTATCGAGCAGGCGTATTGATAATATTGCTGAGTGAGTTCTGTAAAAACATCTTGCCGGCGGACGAAGTCCATAAGGCGTAACACCAAAACCGCAGTTTTGAGCGGAGTTTGGCCAGCTCATCGAAACGATGGACGACTATCGCAAGGATTCCCTCTTCCTGGACTTTAGCGAAATGCCAGTCCGGCCAAAACTAGACAAAGTGCATGAGCTCATTAGCAAGAAAATTTGCCTAGACATGACCAAAGTGAACTGCATCCAGCCAAGTATGACAAAAGCTCGAGTCATAATCGAACTGAAATCCCAATCATACGTGGAAGAACTAGTAGCACAACATAGTTCAAAGCATACCCTCGAGCATAACAACAAACAGTATGCAATTCCTTTAGTGCCGTATGACAATTCGATTGAGGTTAGGGTGGCAGATCTGCCTTCCTACGTTCCCATTGACACAGTTGCCAAACACCTAGCGCCCTACGGAGAAGTCGTTTCTATGCGAGAAGAGGTTTGGAAAAACTTCTGGCCAGGATTGTCCACCGGAGTGCGACTGGCACGTATGCGAATACAAAAGCAAATCCCTTCGTATATCCCAGTGTCCACACATACCGCTTTCATCACCTACCGTAATCAGGTACGCACCTGCAGGTATTGCATTCGTCCACTGCATATCGGCCGCACCTGCAACGATGCTCGGCGAGAACTAGGCATCGATCTCAACAGTCGCCTTACCGCGGCGCAGGTGGTACAAGGCAATATCCCACCAAAAGCAACACCGTCGAACACAAACATTCCCCCGCCATCATCTGATCCACCAAACGCAACACTTGAAATGGAAACGTCGGAAGACGAACACAATGCAAGCAACAACACCCCTGTGTCCGAACCCATCGGTTATTTGATGGCACCACCACGAAACACCAGACAAATCACCAGATCTTCTTCTTCCACCAAGCCCCCGTCTGGGAAGTCACCGGTTGCCAGCACAAGCAGAAACAGTTCCCCAGCCATCACGCAAGAAACAGCAGGACATCCCATTATCCCATTGCAACCCAGTGCATCCGAGTTTGACATCTCTGATGATGCAGAAGAAGATATGGCAATTATCGCTGCTGCAAAGAGACAACGCTCATCAACTACGTCGGAAGTCATCGAAGAATCCTTCACCGAAGTGAAGCGCAAGAGCAGGAGTAGGAGCAAGCATGCATCTTCTTCCCGGTAAGATTTGCAATGGGTATATGTCCCGCTCGAAGCAATCCAAGATACCTTCACATGTCTCAAGAAAAATCCATCTTCGTTTTTCGCATCACCATAACATCACTCACACCTCCGGCCTATCTTCCGGAGAATTCGCCAAACAATCATCTGCTCATCGGGTTCCAACTAGCACCACGCCATCAACAACTTTCGCTCTTCAGGATGGATGGAAACAACAAAACGACTACTACCGTCAGCGAGGGCATTTCTTCCTGTGAGGTAAGCCCTGGTATATGTCTAGTCGAAGCCTAC